>NW_024581127.1:23164486-23383855 GCF_017639235.1 Corvus kubaryi
TCCGGGGGGGCGGGGCTTCCGCCGCGCCCATTCATAGCCCGGCGGGCGGGGGGCGCCGCTGCCGGGGTGGTGCTGAGGGTTCCCGGCCGGTGCTGCTCCCGCGGGGTGGCAGCCAGTGAGCCCCGCCCCGGCGGCTGCTTCGCTCCGTGCCCGGCCCGCTGCGGCCCCCTGCCAGTGCAGCGCTCAGCCCCCGGCCGGGGGTGTCCCGACCCCGCTCTTCGCCGGCAGCGCCGGCGCCGCCGCTGCCGCCCCCTGCCGAGTGTGGCGCCGCTATGCTGGAGCCGCCCCGAGTGAAAAGACCCAAAACCGGGGCTGAGACCCAAAAACACTGTTATGAGGCGCCTGGTAACAAGCGTTCTGTGTGGTGCGGATAGGGCCTGGGACCGTGGTCGCGGCCCCTCTCCTCGGCAGGGAAGGCTTGAAGAGGCGGGGACGTGGCTCCGCTGCCAGCGCTGGGGCTGCCCTCGCACCCCGGCGCTCCCGCTGTCGCCGGCCGGGATGCGGTGTGGTCGGCGTCCCTCGGGAGCAGGCCCTCCGCACCACTGAGGCGACTCTTCGGGGCTGGCAGACAGCAAAACGATGCTGATTAACGAGTGGTCTGTAGGGAGCTGCTTAAGCGCCTAGCCATCCCTGCAGCTACGGGTTTGAGCTTAACCTCATCCAGCCCTTGGCATTCGGTTCCATCGCCAGCAGCCTGTGCTCCGGGAGAGCCCTCATCACTCAGGCAGGGTGGTCTGTACCGTGAACCCAGGCCGGGGGGATGGCAGGAGCACAGCTGGGGCCCCCAGCTTGCTTTGGCATCCACAGTGCTGGAAGGGATGATTGCAGTGCCGATGAATGTATCTGTTTCAGTCCTGCTAGCTCAGCAAATAATAGTGGGGAAATTACCTGGGATGGGCTTCAAGGTGCTTTCACAAGACCCTGGATGTCAAGTAACTATCCAATGCTAAATCCTGTCCCAACGTGCCTTCCTTGTCGCAGGTATCCAGCATTAAAACTGTAATGGATTTGCCTTTCCTGGGTTGCAATCCCTCTCTTCAGATATAGAGCTGCCAGATGTAGAGGGGTCTTACACCACCTGAGGGACAGAAATCCCACGCTGGCCAAAAGCTTCCCCATCACTGTGCTCTTCCATGCACATCCCAGGAATGAGCTGAAGGTGCTGTCGTTATGTCCTTTCCTCTTCTGCCTGCACTGATGCTGAGTTGAGGAGGAGAAACGGACTGTAATGTGTGTGAAGATAGTGTCTCTTCAGAAAATGTGGTGAGAGCCTACTGTGGAAGGGTGCATTGTGGATAGAAAATGAGGGTCAATCCTGTAGTTGGAGCCAAGAGAAGACAATTCTCTTCAGAAATAATTTGGCTGTGGGGAGGACTGTTGCAGGAAGAAGTTGGGAATAGTAAGAAGTCAGATTCTGAGAACAAAGTCGTATCTGTAGCTGGTGTAGATTTAGGTACAGGGGGCAGAAATTTTGGACAATGACCCAATAGTGGGGAAGTGTGCTTAATCTATTCATTAACCCTGTAGTCTTTCTCTGAAGCATTTGCCACAGTCCACATACCAGAACTGGGATGCCGTTCAGGAAAAGAGGTCAGCTTCTTGAAAGGTGAACCAAGGCAGCTTGCAGAGGCACCTTCTGTCGGGCGCAGGAAGGTGGAATCCCATTACTGCAAATTTGCTCTGCAAATTAAGCCTCTGGGGACCAGTTTCAAACAGAAAAGGAAGGCTGTGAGCTTTGCTGCCTGTGCCAAGGATGGTAGCTGTCGCAAATAGATTTTGAGGATGGGGTGCTGATGAGCCTGTGGTACTATGGTGCTGCTCCTGATGCCTTAAGAGGCCTTCTAGAAACAGAGACCAGACAGGAGTAAGGGAATAAAAGTAGCTATTTATTTGAAAGGCCTTCAAAGGTACGCCCTGGGGAGCCAGAGTCTTTCACCAAGATGGACCCCAAGATGGATGACAGGTCATGAGTCCTTCACACTTTTATAGGTTTGGTTCATAGGTTCATTTGGTTTATAGGTTTGGTTTGCATATCAGGGTTAATTCTCCAATTAAAGCTTCAGTTAATGATGTAGTTCCCCTCAGCTTGCCCCTCTTTAGCGGCTTTTTGGTTTATACTTTTTGGGCCTAGGACGGTCTGGGTGTCCTTGGAGAGCAGGCCTGGAGAGGCTTTGTTATCTCTACCTGGCATGAGAGAGCAGAAATTAACAGGCTACAAGAAACTTCAGAGTTACACTCTAGGTAGTATAGGATTTGAAAAATATAAAAGTTAAAACCTAAGGCATCACTCCCTGCAACAGGGAAGTGTAGGAGGGAAGTGAAAGCTGTTGAGTTTCCAGCTGAACTGCCCTGCACTTGAGGTACCCACACTGTTGCTGACTTCACAGCATACTGAATACTTCAGGTTTGAAATGTTTGGATCTGGAAAAAGGCAATGAGGTTGTCATTTTAGACCACCGAGAAATAAACCTCTACAGATCACTGCTAGCAGGTTTTGTCTGTAGGATTCCTGAGTTACAGGATGATTGCTCCAGAGAGATCTGGATCCCATCGTGCCAGGCAGAACCAACTTCAGGAGATGTGTGCGAGCCTGTAACTGAGGAGAGAGTGGCTATGGTGATCAGTTGCCTTTTTGAAGATGTTTCCAAACCAGCCATCACCCACTGTTTATAACTTTCCTGTGTCATGGACTGAAATCAGCCTGTGTCCATCCCACTTTATTGCTGCTGCTCAGGCCCTGTGGGCAGCGTGGCAGGAATCACCCAGCCAGCCTTCAGCTCTCCAGCTGGAGAGTGATCCGCAGCCTGGGCAGGCACTGGAGGCAGAGCGCTCAAGAATTGGAAGCCTACCTTTCTCTGCCTGCATCTGCTATCAGGCAGGTAGATGGTGGAGCAGAAACCAGTGTATGATAGAAATTCTGCCTGAAGATGGGGAAGAATCAGTGGTGAAAGGGTATTTCAGTGTATCCACATGGCAAGAACATAAGTCACACCCCCCGGTTTGCTCTGGCCACTGCTGCCTGCTAAGGGTCTGCAAGTTTGCAGGTGGCTTTTGACTCTGGTTCATTACCCATTGCACTCTTCCAAATAATTTATATCTTCATGTGGCTGGCAGTTGTCTGGGAATCTGTCCAAGCCTTCAAATGAAGGCCAGGAGAGGGAATTGGTTTTCTATTTCTGACTTTGCAACTTAACACCTGCCCAATCTGTGGCAAGTCACTTGGGGCCAAATTTTTAGAGAGGTAGTTTAGTGTGGACCCCTCATTTTTGGGTCTCTCTTGGTGTTCAGCTGTAGCTTTAGATGCCTTCAAAATTTAATTCCTCAGAGTTCCCGGCTCAGTTGTCACTTAAATCTTGAGGTACCTGTTACAGTGCAGATACTGCAACACACATACCAAACAACAAGGCCAGTGGAAAAGAAATATATGTGGACTGATTCTTGATAGATGTTTCAGAGATGTTTATTTCTCCAGCCGCATGGCCGGGGCTCTGCCGAGGAACTCTTACAATCCCGGGGCCCGAGGGTCCTTGCCCGCGCAGGGGAACACAAAACAACCGATGGGGAACGAGGCTGAGCAGGGGCAGGGAAACCCCGTGCCTCCCCCCAGGGCTCCTCTCACAGGACCCCACGGCAGGGGGGAGAGGGCCCCAACAGGTACCTTCTACTTTTTTAATGTGAAAAATTTCCTACTGCTTCACACACTTGGATGCATGTTAGTTTTGGTGCTGTTGAGTAATGTCCTTGACTGATCCACTGGGCATTAGACGTTTCTCCATCTATGGGGTTCAAACGTGAACACAGAAACTTGATTCTTGCACTGAAATCCACTCAAAACATAAAAGAAAAATGCTCTCACTTGCTTACCTGTCCCTATCCCCCTTTTTTTTAGATCTGGTAACTCTGTGCTTAAAGTGTTTGTCCAAGTAAAAGACCTAAAATCACCCCCGCACTTTCCAGGAGAGCATCCTCTCTGAGGGGGTAGAATGACTCCCCTCCTGAGACTGGCTTGTTATAGGTAACTACCTGGGGTAATCACTCTATTAGACTACCTGTGGGTCTTACATTTCCAGCTAAATGGGATTGATAATGTTTTCTTGGCTAATAGGACAGCATAAGAGCTGATTTATCACCACTGTCAAGAGTGTCATGATCCTAGGGAAAAAAGGATAAAAATACAATGGAGCTAAGATGTTTGAAAGAGCTTGTTGACAGGCACATGTGCAGTTAAAAATTGTTACTCTGTTCCTTGATTAGCTTAAACCACCATCCTTTGTGCCACACACATGCTTTTCCCTGGCTAAGTGCAACAAGGATTTCCAAAGAATAAAGCAAAGCCTTGCAGAACTGGCAGCCTGGAGCTCCAGGCTTGGCTCTGCATTTATAAGCCTGGTTTCCACAGATGCCAAGTACCTGCAGATGCCACTTTGGTTTGGGTGATCATATGCAGATTGAAGAGCAAAGCTTTTAGCAGAAGTCTTCACCTGAAGGCTGCGGGAGAGGAAGTGACTCCTATTTGATATTTGTTCGCCTTCTGGTGGGAGGCAAAGTCAGTGCTCTCCCTTTATTCAGTGGTCAACAGTGCCAGGTTAAACTTTAGAAAGCATTTTTTGAAGTCCACTCCCCAGTCTGGAAAGATAAAAGCTGCCTTAAAAACTGTCTCTGCCTTCGAATTGCCTTTGCCTGGGGTTTTGTTGCTTTATCAAAAAACAAAGGAAGAGGGGAAAGAAAGGGGGGGGAAATGCAACAGGCTTTCAAATAGTTGTCTGTGGAATGCTAATTTTCTGTTAAAATTATTCCTCATTGGGGCAAATTAAAGTGATTTTTGCTCCACAAATTAATACTAATGCTATGGTTGTTTATCATGTCTTGGTAATATCACACGGGAATGAAAATATTGTCTCTTATCCATTAAAATAGCAGAGATGTAACTGTTTGAGCTTCAACATTGCAACAGCTGTTTCTCATGTCCTCAGAAATAATTGGCTGTTTAAATGTGAGAAAATCACAGTGGTTTTATAATTAGTTTATTTTAAAGGAAAAATGGAACTGCCCTTTGTTAAGAAGGTGAGATTTTCAGGTGGGTTGGAGGGATAGTGGTGTAGGCATCTGATTTACCATGATATTAAATGGATAGTAAAACCAGAGGCTTATAAATATTAAGATCTTAATCTCGCAGCAGAGCTCTGCTGGGGAAAAGCCAGAGACAAACAAGGAGTTGCCTGAAACTTGCTGTAGGGTCAGGGCCTTGGTGTGCTGGGTACGGAGCAGAATGGCTTTGCTGAGGGTCTGAATACAAGCAGCTGGCTCTGACAGTAGCATTGTATGAGATTCGTGTGAGGGCTTACCACTCTGGCTATTTTGAGTGCATCAATTCATAAAAGTCTCTCTTTGGGTCCAACCTAATTTGGAAACAAATCCACAAACATCTAATGTGGTGGGGTGGGAAAGCTCCCAGGCTTCCTGAATGCCCACTCCCAGGTGTGGCCAGGATTGGAGGTGGCCTGGGGGCAACCAGTGGCAACTTTCCTGGGTCCCACCTGGCTCTCCCTGCACAGAGCTGGTGGCCCAGTTCTCCACCTGAGTTTAACTTTTCCCTCCATATCCCCCAGGAAGAGACTTGGCCAGCAACTTCTCTGGGGAAGGGCCTCCCCCTACACTGTCCTGCAGGGCAGGAGGTCTAGCAAAGGGGGACATGGGCAGCAGGAGAGCAGCCAGGTGGTGGGCAGCATCCTGCCAGAAGCCCTGCAGAGGTGCTGTGCCATGGGTTAAATCTCCACCTCCAGTTTTGGGAAAGAGCTGGCAAACATTTTCACTTGGTGAGTTTGTCGCCAGCGATCCCCAAGGAGGGGAAAGGGAGGCATTGAATGACTGCACATGACACCACTCTGTCCCCAGTATTTCATAAGGGCTTTTTAAATTAGTGCTCTGCCTATTGCTTCTCCTGGCATGTCCCTGGTATTGCTGGTTCTTCCCTCCGTTCCTGTGCTGGATGGGGAGCACGTGGGGGCTTGTGCAGCCTGCAAGGAGCCTGCATGTAGCCAGCTGGGCTTTGGCTCCGAGCCTCACTGGGACAAAGGGTCAGCTCCGAGGGCTCCTCAGACACGAGCCGCAGGGCTCTTCCCACAGCGTGTGTTTGCTCTGCAGGCTGCCTAATAATAACTGTGTCACTGCAAAGGCAGGCTGGTGAAGGGAAAGCTCCTGGGCGGGTGCTATCCCTGAGAGCACCGGCAGCCTTAGCAGAGCCTATTTATTGGCGCTTCTTTCTTTGAGGAGTAATAACTTCCAGATTTACTCCTTTCTAACTGAGCATCTTTCAAAGTGGGTGTCGAACTATTTAAATAGCTTCTGTGGAGGTGGGATGAGAAATTGCTCTTATTCCATAGTCTGCAATCAGCACCAAACAAGCACTTTTCTCCACTGCACACACAAACAGGAAAGTATCTGCCAGCAGCCTTAGCACTTAAGATCTGATTTTTCTGCCTGCTGGTGTAAGACCCAAGGAATTCCACTAACATTAACAGAGTTTCAATAGTGTAGTTTTATTTTATTTTATTCTAAATCCAGTTAAATTTCCATATTGTTTTCAGCCCAGGGACTTTTCAGTGACTGTGCTCCAGGAGGAAATGAACCCCCACCCAGGTGCAGAGCCAGTGCAGAGCTGCTGCAGCCCTTGCTTCCCAGCATAGCTGGGCTATGGCATGGCTCTGCACAGCCCTTTGCCTGGGTTTTGGATGGGTCAAGGAACAGCTCTGTGACCCACTTCTTCCTGGACAGCCAAATACATCCTGCTCTACCAAAGAGAGGAGCTTCCCTGGAGGTGGAGGCTATGGATGTTCTGAGGTGCCCTCCAGGAATATCTATTTGGCCTTTTGCATTTCCTGCTCACCTGTGGAAAGAGCCTCAGATCCAAGGGCGGCCAGAACAGGCCTTATGAAGGATAAAGAGTGCAAGGCCCCAAACTTCTCCCTGCTTGGGTGGAGCAGAAATGCAGTGGGGAGCAAGGAGTCCAAAGAAGTCCCAGGCCTTTGGAGTTGCCAGAGGGGAGCCAGGCTCCCTGGTGGCTTCCAGAGAGAGCTCCTGCCCCTACCACGTTGAAGTGTAGCCATTTACGCCAACAAACCGCAACAAAAGTTCGGGTCCTTGCTGAATCAATTCTGTAGCTGGAGATGTGTGTATTTTCGTGCATGGCTTTTCTTTTGGTGCAAACATGGGTGGCAATCTGATTAGCTTATGATTCATGCTTTGGCTAATGTCCCTACTTCCCCCAGTCCCCACCTGCTCAAATAACTACTACTGTAATGTAGGCTGTTAACTTGAAATAACTTTCCCAACCCCTTTGGTAAATGAGCTCTGGAAACTCTTTAAGTTTTTGTCCAGAGGCAGAAGTCATAATAATTTAACTTAAATGCTTTTCAAACCAATTCAACCTGGTGCAAAATTCTATGTGAGCATTTAGGAAGAAACAAGCTCACTTTGAGCTGTTTCTATTCAACTAGTGCCATCATCAGATATGCTGTTCTGGGAGTGCCTGGTTTCCAGACCCTAGTGCTTGGCACCACTTCTTGCCAAAGCCCATCGCCCTCCCCAGCTCTGCCACGCAGAAATACAGCTTCTCACCCAGCCCTGCTACCAGGAGCCAGATTAGCAAACCCTCCCATTCAAGGAGTCACAGCTGATCTGGAATACTGTGCCAGAGCAGGGTGAGGAGAGGCTGCTCCAGGCAGTTTGACAGTCAGACCCCAGCAGAGCAGAGGGAAAGCCTGCACAAGCAGCCATGGTGGATTGAGGCTGGTGACTTGAGCCACCTCTGCTACTGTCACAGGAGCAGGCCAGGCACTGCTCCTTTGGTCACCTGTCCCGTGCCCATCACTCACCACTGCGGTGAACCCAGCCCAAGGGGGATAGAGCAATGGCTCCATATGCCCTTTGCACCAGCTCAGACAGATCAATCAGGCTCCGGACAACTTCCCAAAAGCCTTAAATTATGTAAGCAATACAGTGCAATCAAAAAAAAAGAAGGAAAAGAAGGAAGTAGTGGTACTGAACTCACCAGAGGATTGATTTAGTCTATTCCTCAGCTGGCCGAGATATTGCTACGTAAAGGTTGGATAATTCTGAAGCACACATGCATTTCAGCCTTGGTGCTTACAACCCTCAGGAAGACCATCAGGCAAATCCTCATCTCACCCAGTCCTCTTCTGGCCATGAGTTCCTCTGCACTTGCCTGCTTCATTGTCTGCACAGCCCTCACCTGCTTGTTTGGTGCCCTGTAGTGTGTTTAGCTCTCACTTTCTCCATTGCAATGGATGTCTAATCCTTCTTCTGTAAATCCACCCTTCACTGGTGGCAGGTCCTCAGGCTGGGTCATCATGAGCACAGTGAAGAGCCTCTGAGCCTCCCAAAACCAGGTGGAAGGCAGCAGGGAGAGGAGCAGGTGTGTGACCATGGTGCTGCAGTCAGCACCCAGGTTTTTCACCAGGGTAGGCAGATGCTTTGCTTGTGGGTAAAAGCAGTAGGTTCACCAAGGAAGTGCCTCTCCATAGGTGGTGTGCTGATTTCACCCCTGGCAAACAGCATTAATATAATACATCAAAGCAAACCAAGAGAAAGGATTTGCTATACATGCTAGCTACTTTTCAAATGCAAATGTCTGTTTTAAATCAGATTAAGACAGAAGGAAGCCTAGAGAATGCCAATAATTGATACATGATAAAGGAATAAACATCCAGGGCATCAAAAGGTAGAACACAATCACCAAGATGAAAGTAATCCATCTTCTCCACACAGCCTGCTCTGCTGCACAGAGTAAGTGGGTGTGAGCCCCCAGCCCCACTTCCATAGATAGGTGGTGAATGTAAACCCAAAGAGGCTGCTGAGGAAATGAGAAGGCTCCTCAAGCTCAGCCGGGAAAATGGAGAATCCTTGGGTTGGGCTGGGCTTGGCTTGGCTGGGCTGAGCCCAGCTCAGCCCAGCTCTCCAGGCTCCCCAGGTTCAGTGAGCCATGCTGCTGCAGAAAGGGAATCTTTAGCAGTCACTTCTATTCACTGGCATGACCTTGGTCCCTTCAGGGTGTGCACAGCTGGCTTCTATGGTTTTAAACCAGTTAGAAAGGTGATGTTTGGGATCCTCACTGAGCCTTGAGTAAACCCCAGAAATACTTTGTCCTGGGTTCTTTTCCCCATGTGAAAAGCACACAAACCTCTCCCTCTCTCCACTCTCTCCCCCCTGCACATCGAGTTACAGTTGAGGTTACAGCAGGACCCTCAAAATTCACATATCTCCTCAACATTCAGTTTTAAAAGAAGAGAAATAGGAAACTCAAGGGAAAGTGGTAACAAATTCTATCCCCCTTTCGTATTTCTTACAATTCACATGGTGCTGCCATTGGACCCTGGCAGTGCCTTGTGCTTTTACTTCTTTCTTCAGCTTATGTTGGAACAGCAGTTCTTACTCTGTCTTTGCTAAGCTTGCCCAGGGCACCAGACTGTATCAGGCTTTGTGTACCAATGGTAGCAGAGACCAGCAGGCCCAACCAGCCCACAGCCCCTGCATGTGGGGGGCGAGCTTCGCTGAAGGAGTGAAGAACAGACATCCTGCTAATGTTTGGAAGTTCCTGTTCACCAGGGAGCAAGAAGCCCTTTGGCTGCTGGTTTCACTGACTGGTCTGTGTACCAGTCCCTGGATTTGGAGGGTACTTACATCACCAAGCAGTTGCTTATTTTCAGCTCTAGATACCAGAAGAGAAACAGAAGTATCTTCCCAGACCTCTTAGGTGTTGCATTGCTGACTTAAAGGTTTGCGAAGTGCCCCCAAATCAAAACATGGCCAAATCGTGGAGCGACAGAATGGTTGGAAGGGACCTTCAACAAATAGCTAGTCTGCCCCCCTGCCACAGTCAGGGTCATCTTGCAATAGATCTGTTGCTCAAAAGCTCAAAACCCCATCCAGACTGACCTTAAACGTTTCCAGGGGTGGGGCACCCATAACTTCTATGGGAAACCAGTTACGCTGTGACCACCCTCACAGTAAAGAATTTCTTTCAATATCTGTATTGGGTTTGCATGGCAAGACTCTGGTAGCAAGGGGGCTATAGAGGTAGCTTCTGTGAGAAGCTGCTGTAAGCTCTCCCATGTCCAGCAGAGCTAATCCCAGCCAGCTCCAGGATGGACCTGCCGCTGGCCAAGGCTGAGCCCATCAGCAGTGGTAGTAATGCCTCTGTGATAACGTATTTTAGAAGGGAAATGAAAGAGTTATTGCATGGAAGTAAAAGCAGCTAGAGAAGATTGGAGTGAAAATATGTGGGACAAACAGCCCTGAAGCCCCCAAGGTCAGTGAGGAAGGAGGGGCAGGAGGTGCTCCAGGTGCCCGTGGTGCAGACCATGGTGAGGCAGCTGTGCCCCTGCAGCCCATGGAGGATCACAGGGATGCAGAGATCCACCTGCAGCCCCTGGAGGATCCCATGCTGGAGCAGGTGGATGCCCAAAGGGGTCTGTGATACCCTGGGAAGCCTGCATGGAGCAGATCCCTGACAGGACTATGGATCCATGGAGAGGAACTCACGCTGGAGCAGGTTTGCTGGCAGGACTTGTGACCCTGCGAGGGACCCACATTGGAGCAGCCCGTTCCTAAAGGACTGCATCCCACGGAAGGGACACATGCTGGAGCAGTTTGTGGAGAACTGCAGCCCATGGGAAAGACTCACACTGAAGAAGTTCATGGACTGTCTCCCGTGGAAAGGACTCTCCCTGAGGGGGATCAAGGGGCAGAAACAGCCTGAGATGAACTGACCATAACCCTGCGCTGCTGTGGGGGAGCAGATTGAGAATAATGAATGAAGTTAAGCCCAGGAAGGAGGAAGGGGTGGGTGAAAGTGTTTTTAAGATTTGGTTTGCTTCTCATTATCCTGCTCTGATTTTGATTTGTAATAAATTCAACAATTTCCCCCAAACTGAGTCTTTTTTGACTGTGAGGGTAATTGCTGAGTAATCTCTCCTTGTTCTTATTCCAACCCACAAGACTTTCTTTATATTTTCTCTCTTCCTGAGGAAGAGAGTGATAGATTGGCTTTGGTGGGCACCTGGTATCCAGCCCAGGTCAAATCACCTCATATCTAGTCTAAATCTATCAAATACTCAGTTTAAAACCATTATGCCTTATTCTGTCACTACAGGCCCTGGTAAAAAGTTTCTCTCTGTCTTTCTTGTGAAACCCCTTTAGGTATTGGGAGGCTGCTAAAGGTCTCCCTGGAGCCTTCTTCTCCAGGCTGAATAGCACCAACTCTCTCAGCCTGCCTTCATAGGAGAGATGCTCCATCCCTCCGTTAATTTTCATGGCCCTCCTCTGGACCTACTCCAACAGGTCCATGCCTTTCCATTACTTGAGGTCTCAGAGCTGGATGCAGTACTCCAAGTGAGGTCTTGTAAGAGCAGAATAAAAGCTCCTGCATCACCTGCTGGCCATGCTTCTAACGCAGCCCAGGATACGATTTGCTTTGGCACAATATTCCAGGTTGAAATCACTGCAACAATTACAAACTGAAGGGTAGGGATACTCTGGGATTTCTTTCACTTTGTGACTCACTTCATATGGACAAAACCGTCCTGCTGTCCCTTGAAAGCCCATGAACACACTCTTAAAAATAAGCTGAAAAAATCATAATGTTTGCCACATGCTTCTTTTACATTTCTCTTTCTTTCTCATTTTAGTTCAAACCCCACATTGGGTTGAAGGGAGCCCCAGGCTAGGCCACAGTGTGGACAGATGGGCAGTGTGGGCAGTTGGCCCCTTGCACCTGACACGGCAGGGAAGGAGGTTACTGCCTCCATCACCCACTGATTTATCTGTGCTTGCTGCCAGCAGAAGCAAAGGCAGTTCCAGTCATTCTGGGAGAAAAGCTGGCTGCAGCCCAGAGTGGCCATGCCATCATGGAATTAAAGAATCATTTAGGTTGGAAAAGACCTCTTAGATCAAGTCCAACTGCTAACCCAGCACTGCCGAGTTCACCACTAAACCATGTCCCTAAGTGCCACACCTACAAGTCTTTTAAATACCTCCCAAGATGGGGACTCCATCACTTCCCTGGCCAGCCTGTTCCAATGCCTGGCCACCCTTTCTGTGAAGGCATTTTTCCCAATATCCAGTCTAAACCTCCCTTGGTGCAACCTGAACCCATTTCCCCTTGTCCTGTCATTTATTACCTAGGACAAGAGACCAACCTCCACCTGGCTACAGTCTCCTTTCAGGGAGCTGTGCAGAGTGATAAGGTCTCACCTGAGCCTCCTTTTCCTCAGGCTAAACACCCCCAGCTCCCTCAGCTGCTCCTCATCAGACTTGTGTTCCTGTCCCTTCACCAGCTCTGTTGCCCTTCTCTGGACACGCTCCAGTACCTCAATGTCTTTCTTGTAGTGAGGGGCCCAGAACTGGACACAGGATTTGAGTTGTGGCCTCAGCAGTGCTGAGTACAGGGGTACAATCCCTGCCCTGGTCCTGCTGGCCACAATTTCTGATACAGGCCAGGATGCCATTGGCCTTCTTGGCCATCTAGGCACACACTGGCTCATGTTAAGTCACTGTTGGCCAACACTTCCAGGTCCTTTTCCACCATGCAGCTTTCCAGGCACTCTGCCCTAAGCCTGGAGTGTTGCATGGGATTGTTGTGACCCAAGTGCATCACTGCGCTTCTGCAAGGGCTCCTGCTTTCCTGCACTAGGTGTGGTGTACATCACCGTTATCGTCCTTCCTCAAAGCATCCTCCAGGTACCTCCTGGAGGTCCCCCCAGTGCAACTGGAAAGCCTTACAGCACAGGCTGGGCCTCTCACAGGGGTGGAAGAGCAGGCTCCCAAAGGTGAGGTCTCTTGCTGAGCCTTACAGTGAGCTCTGTAAGTTCAGCAATCATTGCTTGCATAAAAATCAGAGAATCACAGAATGACTGAGGTTGAAAAGGACCTCAGAGGGCATCTGGTCCAACCCTCCCACTCAAGCAGGGTCATGTAGAGATGATAAAATATGAGCGATGCAGTCAGTGACTGTAGTGGTTGGGCTCTTAACCACGGGTAATGACAAAAATCCAGCCAACCCTCATTGGCTGATACTCTCCCACCAAACCAGTGGGATCAATCAGAGGGATTGAACAACAACCAATCAGTCCTTGTCCAGCCCCTCCTCACTGCAGAGTACCCTGGCAAGTGTGCAGATCCAGATGGTACCAACTCTGCTGTCCGGGTTGCATGAAGAGGAGATGCCAGTGCCACCAGCAGCACTGATGGAACAGCACACACATTACTCCCTTTCTGCCAGAAACTTTGTTCTGCAGAGGCCAGTGAAGCAGCCAGCAATGTCTGCAATCAGTAGTTATCCTTTGGAAGACAATCTGGGTCAGCAGAGAGGACAATCCTTTGGATTTCTGAGCAAGAAGAACATATCCTCTTGACCAGTGGTTATTCAGGCTTCATCATAGCCCTGTTGACAATATCAAAGCCTTCTGGCAGATTGCAGATGTCAGCATGGGCTCTGATCTTTGGTTGCTGCCCAGAAAAAATTATTAATCACTTTGACAATCACTGGCCTAAGGAAGTCTAAACAAGTAGTGCTCCAGCATCAGGATTACAGGTAATATCAAAGCCGTAAAAGGTCGGAATTTGGTCTTGTCCTCCCAATAGTTTGATCCGACTAATGAATGTAATCACTGTCACCAAGTATTGTAGAAATGCTTACCAGCCTTGGTCAAGGGGATATCTGAGGTGAAAATTACCCAGGGGTGGTGCTGAAGGCAAACACTGCTTCTAATACCTGCATGTACTTATAGGAACTAGAAGTGGGGTTTGTCCTCTGTATGTGTAGGTGATTACCATGTGCTGGACTAGATTACACAGAACCCTTTACCTGTGTGTGTTGGGGAGAAAATGACCTATTGAGGTCTATTGCAATTTTGCCCTTGATTTCAACAGGACTAAAATCCCACTTGGACAATTCCCACTGGGGACTGGGCTGCTGTAAGGAGCAGCCAGCCCCACTCCCTGCTGGCCTTGCTGTTGAACCCATATGGTTTCACAAGATAGCATAGTCTTCAAACCCAGCATTTATCAATTCTAATGCTATTAAGCAAGTAGGGGTTTCAGTGGTGAAAGAAACCAGCAGAATCCGGTTTGGGGACCCAACTTCACAAGCAATGAACTTTTGCTGTGTTTTTCCTGTAATTTTCACAACTGGAGGGAATGAGCTGAGTTTCACAACATTTTAGCTTCTGATTGGACTTCCATCACAGGCAAAGGTGATATTTGCAGGTTGAAGTACAGCCCTTATTTACCTTAGTAGCACATCTCCACCTACCAGGAAAGAGTTTTGTCCTCGCTGTCTTTCACTGGCAGGGGTTTTGTTCCCATGGTCAAGTCAATAACCTTCCCGTTCACCTCCAGCCCCATGGCGCGTGCTCGAGCAGCACCCTTGCTGTGCTCCCTCTCATAAATAGCCTCTTGTTTCGGATTGATTTCTGCCCTAAACAATATTTCTTCTTATAACTTAATTTTTACTTACTGCCTAAAATTCCAGATTAAATGCCATCTCCTAGCAACTGGTATATTTTTGTACCTAGTCTGCTAACTTTTAGTGTTTGACTATTGCTCTTCATTCATTTTGCTGTCTCAGAGAGAAAACACTGGTTTCCAGATACCTACTGGTATGTACATTTGTTTGTTAAATTTCTAAACAATTGAGTCAGTTAAACAGATAAATTTATATCCACCTGTTTGTTGACTCCATGGAGGTGCTCCAGAGGGAAAAAAAATACACAGTGTAGTCCTCCTGCATGGTGCATCTTTAGAAGAGAGACATGGGGCAGGAGCTGCCTTGAAAGGGGTGTCTCACCTGAGATGTTTTGGTATGGGGCTCTTTTTCCCACTGTGCAAACCCTTGACTTCTCTTGGCATGCTAAAGAAACATTGAGAAATGAGCTTTCCACCCTCTGCAGACAAACCACGTGTGGCCTCCCAACAGGCCATGGCAGAAGCCCATGTTGGCTCTCAAGAGCAGCACAGGACTGGGCTATGCTCACAGTAAACCTTACATGGACTCATATTAAAAATAAGCCATTTCTTTTTTGGCTGTTCAGCTCAGATTCTGCGATGTGGCTTTTAAAGGTGTGTGAAGAGGCATTTGCTGCTTTTATCTTCATAGGTAGCATGGCAGGATCTCAGCATACTGCAGAGAAGGGCTCATGCATCAAACTAGGTGTCTCTTTGGAAATTCTTAAAATTTTTAGGGACTTGTCTATGAATCTGTCTTCAAGAAGCATTAGCAAGTAGGGCTCCTTCGTGGTTTATTAATTTTAGTAAACCACAGTCTCTATCTGGGCTTTCTCAGGTGGTCAAGAGAGGGAAACAGCAGCTTTTAGGGTGTGTGTCAGTGCTGCAGCTGCCTGCTGCAGGCTGGGATGGGAATCCCCAGGCAGAGCCCAGACACAGACTTTGCAGATGGTTAGTACTGGTCAGGTGGATCCCTCTAACACAACAGGGTGAAACCCATCCTTAGATTCAGTTTCTTGTTGTCACTTTTCTATCCATGCAAACTTGACTTTAGCTATTTTTCCTGTTTGCAATGGCTATAAAAGGAATTTACATGTAACAAAAGGTGCTGTCCACGAGCATAGAGGAACAACTGATAATTCATGACTTTTATTTCTGTAACTTCTCACTTCCTGAATATTTATTTGACGAACTATGAGTCATATACATTGGCTTGGACAGATATGCTTAGCTCTGATTTGTACAGTGAGATGTAAATTATCAGTTAATTAAATGAAAATTTTCTCTGTGAACTACTGCTCCCCCTCTCTCCCTCTCCCCCCACCCCCCTCCCTTCTGCTTTAACTCACCAGTGTTTAAAGCCACAATGCCATTGCCTGATAAACTGAAAACATGCCATACACCTTCTCCAGCAGCACTGCTTCCTTCAGGACTGCTGGCGGGTATGAAGACTGAAGCCGCCCATGACTTTCTGCAAAAACAACATGGCATCAGGACTAGTTACAAACAATGGGCCATTTAACTTCACATCTCTGCTAAAAAAAGTACTTTTTGCCCCCAGGCTTCAGCTGTGCTGGCTCAGAGAGATGGGTACTTAGGACACTCTTTAATAACGCTTTGTTTGCCTGCAGAAGCCCCTGAAAGGTACTGGCCAAAGCTCTGCTTTGGCAGACGGGCCTCAAAGGGCAGATTTGCATCCTGCTAACTCTTAAAATTAGTGAAATATCTGTGTGAGGAAGGGTACGTGCGAGTGATTCCCTGACAGCTGAGTGGAACTGTAGATAGCTGTGATCACCTGATGAGAACATGAATTTTATCAGATCTTGCTGAGCTGGTGGGGTCTTGCCTGCTACATGTGATGGTCTCATTAACACCTACTAACAGATGTTTTCCTCTCAGTTTGGCCAGAGGTGCCTGCGTGTCAATAGGCAGCGCTGAGCAGAGAGGTGTGTCAGTTTTTGGCAATTTTATGGAGTTTGGCTCCAGAAGGATTAAACTCTGCTGTAACATAAAGTAAGGTAACCTTGTGCAGTTGTGTAGAGCAGTATTAGGTTAAAAAAATTCTGTGCACTGAGGCCTTGTAAAGAGGATGTTTGTCAGTTTTCACGGAGCAGGAGCAGTGAAGGCAGTAGATTCTCCTGTGCGTCCCTTCCCCTCACTTACCTGTTACCCCAGACAGAGCACACACACACAGAGGGCAAGGAGCTCTTCTCTAGAAAGCAGAGTCTGGGCTGAGCTACCCCATGGTCTGACTTTTCCTGCCTGCTCCACTGCTGTGGCACCTCCTGTTCTTTGCCCCAGCTCTCCCCTGTTCACAGTCCCATGATGCGAGTCTCCTGCACTGAAGTTTTTCAAGAAGGACAAAGGGTATTAAAATACAGGCTTTGTCTAGATGCAAATTGTACCACACTGTTGTATGCCTTGAAATGATATACAGACATTTAATAACTCACATGAATGAGTTATTAATTCCCTGCACAAGAATCCAGTGACAAGAATCTGCCACTGATACACTGTGTTGGGTTTGAGTGGCAGGGTTTTGGTAGCGGGGGCACTACAGGGGTGTGGCTTCTGTGAGAAGCTGCCAGAAGCTTCCCCCATGTCTGACAGAGGCAATGCCAGCCAGCTCCAGGGTAGCGAAGGTTGAGCCCATCAGCAATGTCAGTAATGCCTCTGTGATAATGTATTTAAGAAGGGGGGAAAAAACCTCTTCAGAGTAACAGCAGTGGAGAGAGGAGTGAGAATATGTGAGCAAAGCAGCCCCGTAGACACAGGGTCAGTGAGGAAGGAGGGGGAGGGGGTGCTTGAGGCACTAGAGCAGAGATTCACCTGCAGCCCCTGGAGGGCCCCACACTGGAGCAGGTGGGTGCCCAAAGAGGCTGTGACTCCATGGGAAGCCTGTGTTGGAGCAGGCTCCTGGAAGGACCTGCAGACCATGGAGAGAGAAGCCCAGGCTGGAGCAGGTTTGCTGGCAGGACTTGTGACCCTATGAGGGATCCACATTGGAGCAGTTTGGTCCTAAGGTACTGCACCCCATGGAAGGGACCCGTGCTGGAGCAGTTTGTGGAAAACTGAAGCCCATGGGAAGGACTCATGTTCGAGAAGTTTGTGGAGAACTGTCTCCCATGGGAATTATCCCACACGGGAGAAGGGGAGGAGTGTGATGAGTCTTCCTGAGGAGGAAGGAGTGGCAGAGACAAGGTGTGATAAACTGACCACAACCCCCATTCCCTGTCCCCCGATGGGTGTGAGTGCTCTGAGAATCTTTTCATTTAGCAGCACTGATGTGACTTAGGGTCCCTCCATGTGAATTGGTGCTACACCACATGAGGCTTTTTCAGGAAAAAAGAAGGGGATACAAAAAAAAAGGTAGCAAAGCAGGCCGTGAGAGGCTGGAGTGAGCTGATACCAAATGGGATGAACAGGCAAAGGTAGGTACTAGGAGGAACAGGAGATGTGTTGGTGGAAAGGCAAAAGTGAGAGCCAGCAAGGAGACACAGGAATGGCAAATGATCTTTGCGGCAGCGATTTGAATGGACATGTGCCAGGAAAGATTTCATTTGTCAGGGGCAGAGGGAAGAATGCTGCGGTGAGATGTGAGATGATCTGAAGTTTATCTGTGAGGATGGAGGGGAAGGCTGGGTCTTAGCTATGGTCTGAAGGAAGAATCTGAAAGGCTTCAGCATGGCCTGGAAGCAATTGAGGGATGCCTTGTGGCCTCTCTTATGTACAAGGTCAGATAGATATTCATGGTAGTCCCTCCTGAGTTTAGCATCTATAAATCTGTGAAACAGAAGCTTTAAACCATGCTAAAGGCCTGAGCCCTTGGAGCGTCATTTTGAAAGCCCAGAGTATCCTGAGATATTGGCTTTAAAACTGGGATTTGGGGATATAGGAAATCTATTTCAGGATTTTTTTTTTTAATGGTTTATTTCATCTACCTAGTTTTACAGGCAGAGTATATTAAAAAACCTCTAATAAAATATTTAAAGCCCTCTAAATATCCCTAAAAGAGCCTTTTCATAACATGTGTTGCATAAATAGGCAGGATGCTGCTGGTATGTGATATACAGATGTCATCACTTTGATAGTTTCATAGATTTCACAAGCAGAAGGCACCACCATGGTGGTTTCCTCTGCCCTCCTGCATAATGCAGACCATGGAGTTTTGCCCAGCAATTCCCACACCGATACATGAGCTACATCATGTAGAAAGACATCCACGCTTAATTTAAGTATCTTTTGGGGTGATGGAGAAGCTACCATGTCCCATGTCGGCTCCTCCAGCGGTTAATTACAAGACCATTAAAGAGAAAAATGTGTCTCTCAACTTGATTTTTTTAGCTCCACTCCTCCTGGTTTATATGCCTTTGTCTGCTAGGTTAAGTAGTCTCTGGTACCATATTCCTCCTCCATGTAGAGATACTTATAGATCAATTAATCTCTTATATTCCTCTTGGATGATAAAAATGGATTGTGCTCCTTTGGGTCATTGTAAGATACGCTTTCAATCAGCCTTACAGCTCTTCACCCAACCTTCCTCAGTGTTACAACATGATTTTTAAGTGTTGACAGTTGAACTGGACTCGTTTTGTCTCATTAATGTCATGTATAGAGCTAATATATTCCCCTACCACTCAATATTCCCATTTATACATCCTAGGGTCATATTAACCCCTTTAACAAGAGCATCACACATGGAACTCATATTCAATTGCTTATCTGTTGTGACCTTTTAGGTAAACAGCCAAGAACAGCTTCCCGGATATTCCCTCTATAAAAACTCCCATGGGATCACTCTTCATTTGCAACTTCTCTTTGGAGACTTGTCATTTAACTGCCTCATAATCCATTTTAAAAGTGCCATATTGATTTTTACAGTGCTACCATTCAGAACAAACTGAATGGCAGAATGCAACCCCCAGCATCACTCTGATCTTCCCAAGGACCTATTTCCATGGAGATGCATGCCCACGGCTTCTGGCTCCCTACAGCAGCTCTGTGCCTTGGCTGGCAGTGAGGGAGCATGCGGCCACCCCAGCTCCTGTTTCTGGTGGAGGTCTGCTGCTGCTTCAAATCTATAACTGGAAACATAGGAAATTGGAGCAAAAGCACCAACCATGAGCTCTGAAACATCCAGAGAGGGTAAAACTTATTTGCATCTTGCAGAGATGGCAGAACAGTTACTGACATGTTTAGATACCAAGGCTTCTTGATGGTTTTCAGGGAATATTTTGAGACAATATCCTACTCTCAGGAGGTCCCAAACTGGCCTGTGGAGAAGTATCAGTCTGAAAATCCCATACAAATGCCCTGCTGCTAGTGCTTAAAACCACACTGTTTTTAGAGTGGTTTTAATTTAAAAGGGAGGGGTGTGTGACTTGTGACCCAAGAGAAATGCTGAAGGCTGAGGGTGGTCCTTGGTCCGACATGTTTGGATAATATTCCAGACAATCTTGTTTTTCCTGTTGGTTGCCAAGTCCCTCATGGGATTAGCAGAACACTGTCCAAAAGGTTAATATTTTGAGATTAAGAGGCAGATTGTTATGGGACTAATAACATGGAGAAAGAGGGGAAGCATGAAGAAAGCCTAGTTTCCCCTGCGTAATACGACTCATGGAAATGGAGGAGGGCAGGAGAGATACTGCCTGGGGGTAAAACAAGCAGCTGTTGTCCCCAGGTGGACTTAGACAGTGGGAGCCTTGAATCCTGCAGTTTCTCACGTGCCTGACAAAAGTTTTACCTGCCAAGAATTGCCAAAGCCAGGCTGAGTCTGGGACCTGAGGGACATGGACAAAACCAGTTAGCATAACACTACCCTCCATGCTGTGGATTAAACCTTAAACAGAGGCAGAAATAACCCTGCAATGTCCCCAGAGTACTAAAATTTCTTGCTGTAATGACAACACGCAGGGGCTTATCTGGCTTTCCTGCATGTGGGAGCGTTTCTCTTGTGCAAATGCTCGCAGCTGCACTTTTCATGTGGGGCAACTGTTGCAGCTAAGTAAAATTGTTAAAATGAGTTAATCAGCTTAGTACAATGGTTTCCAATATTTTCCATAAAACAATTTGCCTCCCACATAGTCTGCTCTGTCCCATTTCACAGCACGGAGGAGAGCCAAAGCACCCCTCAGGCTGAGCATCCGGTGCTCAGCACCAATCAGGCTCTCCCGTCTCGCCTGGAAAGTGCCAGAGCAGAGTGTTCAAGCTGAGACTTATGATGTGCCCTAAAGTGCTTCATTTCTCTGCAGTAAAACTCCCCAGTGAAGGAAAAGCAGTTTTCCTAATCCGCCTAGAGCTGCTGGTGGAGGCTGGAGGTGGCCATGCACACCCCCTCAGCCTGCCCTCTGTAATGGATGGCTGAAGCTCTCAAGGCTTCAGCCAGCTGGCTATAAAGTGGTGCCTTTCTTCAGCTCAAACTGGGCTCAATATAATTTTTTTGGTTTGTTTTAACCCCTAATTCCAAGGCTTTTCTCTACCTATCCCTAATTTTCTGATGGTGCCTAGCAAAGACCAAATGAAAGCCTGGATGCAGGAGCTGGGCTGACCCTGGTCCTGCAGGGTGCCACCTGTTTGGTGTTCTCAGGTCTCACTGAGTGCTGCGTTTGTCACTGCACAGCACAGGAACTGGGCTCTCGCTCAGCCTGGTGACTTTGGATGGGAAGGTGGGCCCGGTCCCTGCTGTCACCCCAGGCTCTGGCTCTGCATCTGAACTGGCCACAGCAGGGGACATGTCCCAGTTTCTCAGATGACAGCCTGAGGTATTGACTTAAATGAGTCTGGAATTAGTCATAGCTACATAGCAGCATGTTTTCACCTGGAAGAGGTAGAAAATGAAGATGCAGTCCCATCTGAAATGTAAAATAATGATAATTAACAGTCTTTGTTTCCCATTCAAGTCTTACACGCAGGAAAATTGAACTGAGAAAGAGATTTTGGTAGACAACTCAGTCCTGTAGTACCAGAGGGTCAGGATTGCTGAGGCATGCTCGTCAAAGCTATTCTCCATCTCTTTTAAGCAGTTGCTACTGCTTCAGCATCCCTGTTCCTAAAAAGGATTTTTTTTGTTGTTCTTAGAAAGTGTCCAGTGTGCATCCTTGCTGCCATTTTAGCCTGCTGTTCCATCACTGACATGGAGATGAGGTTAATCCCCGTGTTTCCCTAAAACAAACCTGTAGCAATTCATTTCTCTGCTTTATCTCCTCCCAAGGCCAGTGCCTTGGTGCCATTTATTAAAAGGAAAACTCTTCTTTTTGACAGTGTGTTTCTCACATGCAATAATTCAGTGTATTTCCCATGTGATGCTAATAACAGTAGAAGGCAAGAAATCCCATCAGGTGCAGAAAAGCAGGAAGGCAATGACATGGCAGTGACATGAATGAGACAAAGGAATGCACAAAGGAGAAACAGACCTCAGACACGTTGAGAGGGGGATGATGCAACACCTCACCCATGAAAGTGTCATTGCATGCACAGATCGGCACCTGGGGACAGGGAGAGGGGGGCATCGGAGCAGCAGGAGCTGTGGATGGCAACTCCTTTTCTCCCAAATAAGGTGTCTCTTTTGTACCACACTGCCCAGCCTGTTCAACTTGTAACACAATCTCCTTAGAAGACTTGTAGTTCCTCTGTTGACTTTCAAGGTTTAACCGTGACAGATAAATGCAGTTCCAGTTCTACAGATAAGGAGATGAGACATGAAAAGATGGTGTGAGGAACTTGTCCTTTCACAAACAACAGGTCATGTGTTTCTAGGGTTGCACTTCATTCACCGGACTTCACTATGGACTAAGGACATGTGCTCACATCAGAAGGCTTTGCTCAAATCAGCACAGATCTGCTCAGCTAACATGATCTTAGTTCAGGAATCCAATTTTTGGACAGGGACATAGCATTGAGCCCAAGGGTCCAAGCAGCACAACTTGGGCCTGCAACCCCTGACAGACACTCAGGGTAAGGGATGTACTTGGGTATAACACAAGGTCAAGCAAGTTCCATCTTCATCAAGGACTAATTGTCATTGGCAGGAAAATGACCAGGAAAAACAAACTGTACAACTGGTTGCTCCACTGATGGCTTCTGAGTAACAAACTGTGTGTAAAGAAACTGCAACCCCATCCCAGAGATTTGTAACGCAAAACCTGTATGAGCACAAATGGAAACACACCTTGTCCACAGCTTCAAGTAACTATTTTCTCTGTCACCAGGGAGAAATATTTCATGATCATGACAGCTGCTGTTTCATTATAAAGCAGATCTGGCTTAGGTGGCATATTGTTTATAATGGAAATAACCCTAGTGTGCAGCACATATAGTTGTAAATATGGCACCACTGTAACCCCGAGGGAGACCCTGATTGTGAAAAGGGTATATGACATAGCAACTTTTTCTTTACTTGTATTATTGTTCTAATTTCCCTCAGCCCAAGAAGTAACATGCACAGATCTGTTCAAAACCAGAACTTTTCCTGCTAACATATTCTTCTCACTGACAAAGTTTATGGAATAGAAAGCTTTTAAAAGATATAAACAGAATTTAGTAAATTGCAGTCCCATCATGAGATGTTACAATAAAAAACATGATTTATGAATTTTTTTAGATGACAATTTATCTTGACTTTGTCAGTTATAGCTTACACGGTATAATTTTTTTCTATTATTTTGTATTAATCTAGTGTTTGTGTTTGACCAAAACATGTCATCAGTCTCTACCTTACAAATATGAGAATATTCAGAATTATGGCTGAAAAGAAAAAAAACCACATATATGGAAGAACATAGTACCATGCTGGAATTTCAGCATTTTTCTGAAAACTACCTAATCCATTGACTTTTAAATTGCTCACGTGCCATAAATACTGAGAATAAATGGGGTGGGTGGGATGGGAGTGAAATGCCTCACAGCATAAACAGTCTAATACTTGCTTCTTTTGCGGTTTGGTTCCCTTAGAGGATGCTTCACTGCTGACAAGGGCATCCCCCAAGTCTTGAGAAATAAGGGCAGTGAAAGGAGAATTCTTTCTCACCATGTGCTGTGTCTGCTCCCTGTTGCACTGCACTAAAGAAAAACCAGAAGAGTTGGTCTAGATTCACACGCAAACCCAGCCCAACAGAGCAGAGCCCTTTGCTCAGGTACAGCCTTCTTTGCTGCATTTAGGCAACCCCTGCACCCTGTGCAGCAAAACACTGCACAGACCCAGGGACTGCAGCTGGGGAAGGAGACTTGTGGGTGGGCAAAAAGCTCTGCCCACCTTCAGGTGCTGGAAACCACCCGAACGAGAATGGTCAGACTGTCAGGTGAGAGTTGTCGCTAGAAAAAACCTCTGGGTTTTTTCTCCTCCTGTTCATGACCTGGATCAAGCTTGACCTTGTTAAAATCAAACAAAATACTTTCAGTGTATAATAAAAATTCCATGTTTTAATACATTGCCATGCACAAATGAAGTCAAACAATGCAGAGTACAAAATTGTCAAATATACAAAATGATAAAGCAGATACCCAAAGCTTCCAGAGATCATGCCCAAAGATACCAAAAACTTGATATTGATTTTAATTTTATTGTTTAAAAGAACTCCTCCTTCCCACCCAGGCTTTATTTTTTGTTGCTTTTTGAAAACAGAAGGAAGTAAAGACTGAATATAAAACTGTAAGGTGGAATTAACAGTGATGGCCACTTTGTATACTAAAAATTAGATTGCATGATAATTTCTGTTTTGGGAAAAAAGCACTGCTCTGCAGCTGAACACCTTAGATGCCTGGGGGAATGCAGTGTACATCAAACAAAAAGGCACACTTTTGTCTCATGCCACCTCAATTGGCTCCATCATTAAAAAGTTCAGACACAGATGTACTGGGAGTAACAGTGTGTCACTTTATAAGCATTAGAGTGCTGGCATCTTCCTAGATTATCAACCAAGTTAACATTAAAAGGAGATCACTGGCTTAGAGTATTTCCTTAGTGAACGTCAACCAGAACTGAGTCCAAAGGCAGCAGGACCAGACATGACTTGCTGGCTTCAGGTGACTGTTTTGACCATGACCATGGGCTTGCAGTCAGCCTTTCTGCATCCAGCTGTTCTCCATCAGGTGACCAGATCTCCCAGGACCTCGATCCCAGTCTCCCTCAATCCCAGTCTCCCTCTCACTCCCTGCAGCTCATGTCCCTCATCAGCGGCCGATGCGCCTGGCACAGCCTGGCACAGCCTGGCACAGCCTGCCATCTGATTCTGTGCATGGGCTCCTTTTTGGGAGGCCACCTTTGGAGACAACTCAGGTGCAACTGCAATTCCAGCTGTCAGCTGCCTGCTTTCCTCAGGGTCATGTTCAAACAACTTTAAATTCAACTCCCCAAAATAGAGGAGCCCAAATTTAGAGCCCCCTTTGCTGGTTTATGGTGTCCAGAGCCAGGCAGGCATTCCTCCCATCTTACCCAGGCAGTGAAAAAGAAACAATAATTTCAAGGCAGGTCCAGGTAGCTGCAGTCCCTACAAGAAGCTGAAAGCAAAGCCCAGCACATCCCAAAGCACTGCCCTGCCACTTTCAGATTCTGCAGTAACTGTGAGAAATTTAAAAATACACCTCTTAGCCTTGCCAATTATCCCTGCAGCTTAGTGCAAAGCAAAGGACTCCTCTCCTCAGAGCATGCAGCCTTTTTGGGGAAATGCTGGTCATTCCCATTGCCAGAGTATTGTCCAGTCCTGCCAGGTCATGTCTCCTGCCGTGGCTGCAAGAGCTGCTCAGCACAGAGAGAACACTGGGCCCTGCTTGTGGGTTAGCCCAGCATGGCTCCATTCCTCCCCTTGGTCAGTGGTGTTGGATTCAGGGGAGAAGGATGAGATGTGGGTCTCATGCGGAGATGCTTTGCATAGGCTGGAAGCTCCTGTCCCTCTGTGCTTTTTCTACTGTCACCTGATCTCTTTTCTACCTTCCTCAGAAATGCAGAGAAGGAGCCTCTTACAAACAAAGGAAGCAGACAAAGTGCTAAAAGGACTCCAAACATTACTTTAGCTATTTGGTCTTGAGACCAAAGCCTGGCTCAGTAAGGAAAACTTCTGCCTAGATGTAAAGCTGCCCTCTCAATATTGAAAAAAACCCAATCAACTGATCGAGTCCCCTAAGCATCTGATGGGACAATTTATGGTTTTTTTTCCTTCCCTGCACAGCTTCTTATTGCTTACATGCAGTTTTGCTGCAATACCAATTTCCCTGCTTTAGAAAAAAAATCCCTGTGTTTTGCTATTTAATTTGGTGACTTACGATATTAAATAGATAAATTCAAGGCAAATGCTTAATAGAAGGAATGTGATTACAGGTGTAACAACTATAGAGGATGGGTTTTTTCTGAGAAACTATTTAGATATATTTGGAATTAGTATCAGAAAGGAGCTTTTTGTTTCATTCTTAGACTGAGCCTGGTCTGAGCCTGAGCTGTGCTGTGATAAAGCTGTCAGTCCTACTCTTACGGCAGAAGCAGATGTTACAGTCATGTGCAAGTTCAGCTTCGTCCCTGCCCCAGCCAAGTTCAGCTGGCCTCAGCCATGCCTGTCACAGAACACTCTCCTCCAGAGCTGCAAGGCGCCCCAGCAGCATGAGGACACCTGTAAGTATCACACCCCAAAGCCAGGGACCCCTCAGAATTTGGCAGGCAGCATATACCAATGTGCTTTAAACCACAAATCTAGTCCAAACTCATTTTGCTAGGATTTCACACTGGATTAGAGCAAGAATCCCCAAAGATCTCTATCTTCATAGCTATGGCCATAGCTAGTTCCTTCTTGTTTCAGCTCCTTGATGTTGATTCAATACCAATCTGCAGTAAGTATTGCTTTTATAGTTTCCCTTGTTTGTGTGAACTGTTTACTCTTTAGACCGCACATCCCAGTTTGTGCTTTTCCCACCACTTGATGAAGCACATGGAAGATGACTCCAATGGTTCACACTTGCCTTGCACCCTTTGACAGCGGTTTTGTGAAATCTGAATCAGACACCAAGTACTCCTCTGCTTATTTCCGAAGTACAACATTCAAACCAGCCAATGGTAACAGGACCCAATCTGGCAAAAACCCACTGCTGGGAGCAGCTGTCATTTCTCTGGGTAATCCCACTGATGTCATTTCACTTCCAGGGCTTTATTAACCAGCTCCAATGGGGCTCGTCATGAGAGCAGAAGTTTGCTGTCTTTGAAGCAAGGAACTTGTGTACAGTGCTCAGCTGCACAGCGATACAATCTCCCTCTCCATCAGCACTGCAGCTTCTCTGCCAGTTGTTGCAGGCAGGAAAATCTGTTTCTTGCCAGCAAGATGCTACCTCCTTAAGAGGCAAATGCACAGCTGTTATTCCTTGCTTTGACTACACATCCACATGGCCCCATCATTTGCATACAGCATTTTGTCCCATGCTGCTATCAGTGAAAGGCTACAGACTCTTGGTATGTCCAAGGGTTTTGTTGTCCTTTCTTGTCCATTTCTCTTCCCTTAATTATGTGCAGCAGAACCTTACAACTGTGAGCAGACCTACTGATGCTCATACCAAATCCACAGCTTTCCACAGAAGCTGTTCAAATTAATACCATTTTGTGGGGGAAATTAGGATATAGATTGCCCTGCCTTCCTGTAATATTGGAAACTTCAGGATATTTTTAATTCAGAAGTTTACATCTGATGATCTAGTCTAATCCTTGCATAACACATGCCTAGTAACTTCATCCAGTGATTGCTGCCCCAGGCCTGGATTTCAGTTTGAGGTAGAGCTTATTGACTTAGAAAAATACTCTGCATACATTTAAAGACTTAATGTGAAGGAGAACATGCCAAGTAACTAAGTTGTCTCCATGGGTAATCATCCTCCCTGTTGAGTATTTGCACTTAATTTCTAGCCTGAAATCAGTTTCCAACCAGTAGAGCACATCATTCCCTTTTCTTCTAAACAGAAGAGCTACGCCTTCAAACAGCACTTCCCTGCCCAGATAGAAGAGTGTGATTGCAGACGGAGATCAAGTCACCTCTTCAAATTGCCTCTGATGGATTAATAGCTTGAGCTTCATTAGTCTGACACTATAATAAGACCTGTTTTCCTGCCCTTGAATGACACTGGGAACTATTGAAAATAATCTTTCCAAGTTGTCGATACCCTTTTTGAAAGACTGACAGTGACCAAACAGACTGGAATGGCATCAGTATTGCCAAGTCCTACATCCCAGCTAGCAAGAGCATCTCTGGGGCTGATGCTGAACGGATAATTTATGACTCTGTATTATTGCAGACATATTCCCCATGCTTCTAATTTGGATTTGCTGCCATCTCTCCTGGATTTTTAACTTTTCTGTCCTCCAGGTTATTCTTCACCACTGACCTACTCAGATCATTATTTATTCCCCCCCTGTTTTTGTCATCTCTGGCTGTTGCCAACAGTAATTTTCTCTTTCTCTGGGGGGGTATATTGAAAATAGAGCATGCCTTGGGAGGAGCTAATCAGAAATAGTCTCACTGAGAATAATTCATATTTACAGATATTTTTTGTGATCTAGCCTGTAACCAGTTTTAATCCACTTAATATAGGCAATATTGATTTTGCATTGTGCTATTTTGTTCTTTATCAGATTCAAATGCTCTATAGGAGGCTGAGTATAGTATGCTAGCAGAGCTTCTTAACAATCCTTTGATATCACAAAAATAATAGCAAGTTTATTTGGCATGATACAGTTTTATAAAAATAATTTGGAGGGATTTATCAATTTTTAATAGCTCTAATGATTACACCATATAAACTTTTCCATGATTTTGCCTAAGACTGATTGGAAGCCAATGAGCCTGTAGTTTTCTGGATCAAACAACTCCTTCTTTGGAATTATTGTGGGTTTGGTGTCATTTGAAGCTTCCTTTATGCTTTCTGGTTCTGAGGAGTCCTAGGCAAGTTTTTCCTTCACTTTTGGATTCAGTTAATGGTTCTACAAATTTAAAATTATGTTTGGAGAGTTACTGCTTAATATTACTTGTAATTACTGATGGAGTAGGAGGAATTACATTTTAATGTGTAATCTGACTCTCTCCTTCCACTGCTATCAAATACAAAACAAGACTATTTGTTGGGTTTCCAATGTAGTGTGAGCAATCTCTGTGCTGGGCCTGTCTAACATCACACTTAGCTTTGCTATGACAGTATTTATTAGGATATATGTAAAGTCTTTGGTGTAACCTAACCTATTTGCTACTGACTTCCCATGCATTTTTGGCTTCCTTCATTAAGCATCTACTTTTCTTACTTGCTGATTTATCCTCATGAGCCTGCCTAATCACCCATACATTATGTTGGTAGGTTTTTTTGCACTCCAGATTACTTTTCTGAATTTTACTATAGGAGGTTGCAGGTAATGCTGGTAATATTTTCCCCTCACCCATCAATTTTAATTATACTAAAGGACCTTCTCTTTTTAAATTAAAATCTTATTGACAGCCTATATATACCAGGGTCAATTGCAGTCCTGCAGCAGAGCTGTTCAAGGAGATTCTGATGGCAGAGATGGTAACTCTTGAAGGGGACCAGTGTGAAAGATGCAGGGTTTTACTTTGCTTTATTTTGAATAATGCAGATCTTTTGGCTTCATGGCAGGTGGAGGGACGTTCATTTTAATGATGACACAAAACCCCACCTCAATGCTGGCTCCCTGGCTGGCACTAATCAACACATCTCTGGCGACTGCAATAGAGTAGTGCCAATGTAAGTCTGCTGGGATCTGGCATGAGGTCTTCTGAAAACTCAAGGCAAACCCAGAATTTTGTAATTCTTAATGGTTTCATTTCCTCAATGACATTTGTGCTGCCCGTAAAAGCAAAACCAAAGAGCTCAAAGAGCTTTTTCAAACTCCCCTCCTGGAAGGCTGCCTTGCCCTCAATAGAATAAATGGTGGGTGTTCAGGCACAGAAAGCCACACAGATGGAAAAAAAATGAGGAACAAAACAGTGCAAAGGATGCTCTCAGCTGCAGCGTGCTCTGTGGGGTGAGCAATTCCTTCAGGCTTCTAGTGAAGGACTTCTCATGGTGTGAAGCACTTGGAATGGCTGAGTTTCTGACAGGGACTCTGAGTGGAGTTCGATGCTGCAACCTGGACACAGAGAAACCAGGTGAGTGTGGAGGCAGGGGGAGGCTCCATGGTGGGAGGAAGGCTGCAGGTCTGCACAGGGAACAGGGTCCTGGTCACAACCCTGCCTCGTCTCAGAGATAGTAACTGGTGATCAGTGTAACAGCAGCATGGCCTTTATGAATTTATCTATCTCCACAGGCTGATAATGGCTGCTTTATGAAAATAGCATTAGTCTTCCACTCTTTTACACTGAACTAATGGCTCTGAGCATATTTCAATTCACTTCCTTTGCCGGAATAACTTATTTGCTCCCTTTCATGTTGACTTGGTCTTTGGCACTCTCGACATAAATGATTTATTGACTAGAGATAAAGCATTCTTTCCCCTGAACTGTTCCTGCGACCCAGGCAAAAGCGGATATGTCTGCTATTAATAAGGTGTTCGGCATAAAAAATGCAATAGACTTGATTGTCTGCACTCAACAGCCTTTCCGAGAACACAGTACCTGCCCCCATTCATAACAACAAAAATCTCTCCCACATGTTTATTTATATTAAAAAGTTTTCAGAAGAATACGCTGGGATCCAGATAGTTGTTCAGGAGATGTAGAACAATTTCATAAATATCCCTGAGGAAGCATGGCCTACTTTGGGAGAATAACAGTGATTAAAAAAACCCAAACACAATGAATAGTTAAATACAAGCCAAAAAGTACAGTTATTTCCTTATGGCTCTGGCAGACAGTTACACACGTGAGAAGTGTCACGGGGCTCGGGGGAGCTATGCTTGCAGTGATCCACATGCATAGGCTGGCTGCAGGATGGAGACCTACACCAGCTTCAAGGGAGGTTTGTCCGGTAGGCACCTACAGCAGACTTCTCTTGGAGTCTGGCTACTCAAGGGTCTGGACTTGATTTTCACATTTCTCAGGGCCTATAACACTGCTTTTCTAGGTCACCATAGCTAAAATCCTGGGAAGCTTTTAAAACAAACTGTTTTAACAGGAGAAGTGCACACATCTAAATTCATGCCCATATACTGGAAGATGTTCAAAACTAACATTGATACAAAAAAAGCTTCTAGTGGCTCTCTGCCTAATGCAACTTCTTCTCACACACCCTTTTAAGATAACACTCTCTGATAAACTCTTCTTTTATAATTCAAATTATTCTGGATTTTTTCACTGGGTAGTAAAATAAGAGAACTCATATTGTAGAAGTATAGCAGTCTCCTTTTAATTTAACATATCAATCAAAGTATTTTGTTTTTCATTGCTTTACCCACATGAAATTGATGTCAATTGTCAGAATGCATTTTTAAAACCTGTAGCAGAAAGAGCTGTAAAATTTGCTGAAGCTTACAGCGGACCTGTGCCATGCACATGGCCGGCTCTATTGGTATCAGATTCCAACCTGCAACCCTATGAAAAGCTCTAAAAAGTGCAAATGTTGCAATTGGCAAAAATCCTTATGTTTTAAGGAGAATTTTTACATCAATTAATTTGAAATTAGGGAGCAGGATTTTCAGAAAGAGAATGTAGGAGCTTACTGCTCTGTAATTCTTGGGAGCTCCATTTGAGAATCCATTGAAAGACCCAAACCATTAAAAATCACTAGCAACTTCTGAAAATCTTGGTCACCAGTAAAAATAATTTGCTTTTGGACTGAATACTACAGAAGTATCCACTATGCTGAATCTGAGATGGGTGGAGATCTGAAACCTAAGCCCATAACCATCTGAAAAAAATGAAACCCTGAAGATAATTATCTGTTTGTTGTACAGGCACCCTCAGTGGTTGACCTTCCATTCTCTAGCAATGAACTGCACAATAGTTTTTAAGAATTATAACAGAGGAGCTTCCTCCAGAAAGGTGCCTTTGACTTACTCTAGCTGCACATTCTCTCCATTACTGCATCTTCACACAACATTGTCTCACCCAGAGTTTGGAATAAATGCTAACAGCAACTCTACAGTACCTGTTTATCAGGTTGGAGAGAGTGACAGTCTTTAAGTACACAAAAAGCTACCTTTGATTTTGAAGAAAGAAGGAACAACAGAGGTAAGCCCCCTCAGTATGTTGATGACATCAGTTCATTATAAAGAGTGTGCCAGAAGGTCCTGATGTAAGGGACAGACACTAATTCCACTGAGTCCCCATCGAAGAAACAGTACCACAGCCAGCTGTGATACAACCAGTGATGAGGTCAGCCATTCAGAGACTGAACAAAAAACAACGTTCAGATTGAATGCAACAGTCTTGAGCCTGCTACAGTATATTGAAAGGCTTATTGGAACCATTTACTTATTTCCAGTTCCTACCAAAATACTGTTTTGAGTAGAAAGCGGAAAAAGTTAATGAAGAAATCTGCTGTCTCCAAAGGGAGTGTCTCACTCCTTAGAAGTATAGTCTTACACTTTACCTTTTTAGAGAGTTTGGTTTGGACTACAATTTCCCAGCCCTGCCCAAAACGCAAGTGGTGGCCAGCATAAAGAACCTGAATTCTTCCAGTTTATTGTGGTTTTATTGCAGACCAAACCCAGGGTCACACACACATCTGAGAAAGGCTCTCTCCCTTGCCTCTCCCTCGCTGAGTTAGAAAACACACTGGCACACCAGAAACGAGAACTGTTGATATTTGGTGGGTGAGAGGGAGAGCAGACACAGTGTCCTACAGCTCATTCAACCTACCCTGTTCTTGGCTACCTCTGTGACAGCTGTTCTTGAAGTCACATAAAAGAAGTCACATCTCTGCCACGTGCAAATCTATCTACACAACCTACTGTGAATCAGTGAAGGGATGCTAGTACTGGGCTTCAGTTTGGATGCAGTCTCAGCACAAACACTGAAACATATCCTCAGTATTTTAAAAAAAGACCATTATATATATATATGGACTGTGCTAGTTCTGTGAGAAAAGCACATATGAAGTGCTGATATTGTTTAACAGAATGCCATTAGACTGCAAAACTAACACATACAAGACATTTACATTCCTATCAGGGTGTAATATTGTGAACATATCCACTGAGATTGGACAATTGTTATAAGTTTTTCCTAAAACATCATGCCATCTGCATACATAATAAAAGAATCCAGTAGTTGCCATGCTAAAACAGGACTTCTAGTGAAGGGCATAGACAGTCCCCTAAAGGGAACTCAGAAGTTATGCACAGTGATGAAGACTGGAAGAAATTTTCCAGCTAAAGGTCTGTCAATGACCATTTTCAACAAATTAGCACTGGATGTTTTGCACCACATATTTACTCCACAGCAAACCAGGTCTCCCCAGAATGTATCAGCTGAGTGGGCTGATTTTACTTCAAGTTTGTCTTCCATCCTCCACAGCCATCTTCTGGCAGCGCCATTTATTGTGTTTTTTTCATGAAGGAAAGTTCACTTTCATATCAAGTGGCAGGACAGCAGCTTTAGAGGCTGGAAATGTTTATGGAGAGCTCTCTGCTGGGGCTGTAAGAAACAAAACAGAAATCCAAAACCAGACTGTGAGTATAGAACACAGCAAAGGAATTATCATGCATTTAACTAAAATTTAAAAAGTCAGGTTTGAGCTTAGTAAATGTACTCCCAGAATATATAGTGGGACCCTTGTACTTTTTTTAATCAACTTTACTCACCAACCAAAAAGCTCAGTGCTTAATCAATTCCTTAGATAAATATAAAGTGCAGACCAGCAATCATTTGCATGATTTAACAAATCCTACTTGAATTTTATTGCCTCATGTGAAAGCACTGCTTATTCTTCCTGTAGTCTGAGTCCCAGAGAGCAGGGCTCTTCTGTTTGGTTGGATTTGCATTAACTACTGAAAGCTTGATAGCCAAAGGCTGGAAAGGCTCTGTCAAATGCCCAAGTAGTATTTGATGTTCCTGCACCCTTTCTGCTGGTGAAGATCATAAGAACTGGCTACTGGTGCCCAGAAGATAAGAAAACAGCTCACCCATATCCTTCCCCCCTTCAGACCCCATAAAATAATGAGGAGGCTGCAGAGTTTCTCTTTTCCCTGCTAAGCAGTACAGCACACTCAGTGTTGGTGGCTGCTATTCTGTGCCTGAAAGCCCTTGCAGAGGTGTACAGTCATCACAATATGAAGGAAGAGAATGTGGAAGTTACTTGCAACTTCTCCTCCCCTTCAGCCAAACGTTTCTTTGAGAAGCACAGCAAAAGGACAAGAGGCAATGGACACAAGAAGCAACAAGAGATATTCCAGTCAGATGCAAGGAAAAAAATCTTCTCAGTGAGGGTGGTCACATCTTGGACCAAGTTGCCTGGCCAGGCACCTACAGCAATATCTGCAACTCAACCAGATGAGTCCCCACACAGCCTGATTTGGCCTTGCTTTGAGAATAGTTTACTGGAACCATCTCCTGAAGCCTCTTGCAACCTAAATATTTTTTAGCTTGTACATTTTCTGATGGGGATTTGTGCTCCTTGTTCTGCCTTTCTGAACAGGAGACGAGTGCCTGTGCAGAACTGCTCATGCTGAAGCACATTCAGTTGTTAATTCAGTGTGTAGCAAACAAATGCTTGTAAACCCATCAGAGGCTCAGGCTTCTGGGGCTGAGGAGCCATGCAGAGACAAGTTCACCATGTTATTCCATGGAATGATAGAATCATTTAGGTTGGAAAAGACCTTTATGATCATTGAGTCCAAGTGTTAACCCAGCACTGCCAAGGCCACCACTAAAATGTTTTGGGATGCAGCTTTGTTTATCACATAGCCCTCACCCATCACCAGTTTTACAGACCAGATCTCTGACCAGGGCAGTGCTGGGATGGGACTCATCAGAATGGACTTCGCACCCTTTCCAGCTGATATCCTACTTCTTTCATGAATGCATGTATCTGTATGTGCGGGAAGAGCTGGATTGTTGGGGTTTTGGGGCCAGATTCCTAACTGTGAAGCTAACAGGATACTGATTCTGCTGCCAAGCCAGCATTCACATCAGCTGAAACTCAGGCTGACAGTGGATTTCTGTGGGGTGTGGGCTGACTGCCTCTGCCAAGCTGTCACTTCGCCCGTATTTGCCTCTCCCAACTGCAAGCTTTTGTAGCAATGGACATGAAGGTCTGACTGAGCAGAGAAAGGATGGGATGATAAATCAGTAAGTATTGCACAAGACTAAAAAAACCACCCACTCCCTGCCATGACCACTTGACCCCTGAATATAAATATGCCTTACGAAATAGAGGAACAGTAAAAACCATTTTCCTTAATTATTTCCCTCCTTATGTGGGCATATATACCAGATTATGGTGCTACTCTTGATTTCTGTTTTTATAGCGGCTTTGCTTTTATCCTCCAGGTTCTCTAGGGCAACATTCCAAACACCACCTACTGTCATCTACTACACGAGATACCCACATCAGTAGTGGCCTGAGAAAGATGCACAGTTGGGACCCAGCAACTGGTTTCACTCCATGGAAGAACATACAGGAAGGCTTTGGTCTAGACAGACAGCTGGTCTAGACAGATAACTGACTGCATCCCCCAAGACACAAAAGAAAGCAGTGGTGACATCAAGCAATTTTGAAGACAAAGGGCAAATCTATGGGGAGGTTTTAAAATTGGAGAGCAGTAAACATGTACGTATCTCAAAAGTGTTTGATTTCAAGTGAACTAGAGGATGTCTCCCATCTGTGTAGCACCAACAGAGACGGGCCTGTCCCACAAAGGAGAAACAGGACTTTCTTTGAGCTCATCTGCTGCAAAGAAGGGAAAGTCTGAAAAGCTCTCCCAAGCAATGGAAAATACCTTGCCGAGCCACAGAGTTGGGGGGCTATAATAAAATGGTACACTGGCTAATTACATCAGGTCAGGCCTCAGGACTGCACTTATGCTGAAATTCCCCAGTCATCCCCATTGTCTCAGTCATTAGCTTGTACTTGTACTTAAGTTTGAAATGAGCCAGCTGGCCCTTCTGACAGAAACCCATGAACAAGGAGAAATGGAACTGATCCCAACCTGAGCTCCATCCACACCGCAGAAGGAGCACAGCCACTTCGAGCCATACAGGGCACATTGCAGAGGTGTCTGAATACAACTAGCAACACTGAGCAAAGGGACAGCAGTTCTGTCAAGCTCTGCATTTAGAGCAAGCAAACTGAGGATTTAGTGGTCATCTAGCCTGTTCTGTTCTCACTTTGTCTTTTGAGGACAGGGTTTTAGAAGCATCTATTCTTCCTCATTACCTGCATAAATTTTCATGCCCAGCTAGAGGCTCCTCTAAGGACCCTGGTTTTGTAACAGTACATATCCAGTGTTTTCTGAAAGTAAAGATCTTTGTAAAAGGTATCACAAATGAGCAGCTGTCTTTGAAAACCTTTCCTGAGACAGTAAGCTCTTGAAACAAAGACAGCCCTTTGCAGGGGGTGTGTATGCTAACCAAAACAACAATGAACAGATCTAATCTCACATGACATTTTCAAGAAGCTGATGTAGAAAGACAACTATAATTTCAAAGCCGGAGATTTATTTCAGTTTTTGAGTATCTGTGCTGTGTGATTTTTGTCTAACTGAGAAAGGGACATATTTTACATTCATTTTAAACACATGTTAATTCAACTCAACCTAGAGGTATTACCTATTTGTCACAATTCCGTAATTGAGGGATTCTGATAAAGAAAACAAGCATCTATTATCTTTACTAGGTTTACTCTCCTGGAACTAATTTTACACTGTATTTCTAAAATCAGCACATTTCAAACATAGAATTATAATGAAAAATGCCTACTTCCAAATATCCATCTACCATCTGTTCCTTGGAGTCTGTGAAAAATTGCATTCAGCTATATTTAGTAATATTTTTCCTGTGTTAGAAAGGCCACAGGTATCTCACTTCACGCATCTCATGTCACTTGAGACATTATAATATGCTGTACATTATTGCAAACTTGTTGCATCTTGCTATTAACTAATTAGAGTTCATATAACTGTTGAATGATTGGGGTTGGGAGGAACCTTAAATATCATCTGGTTCCAACTCTCCTGCGTGGGCAGGGAACTTTCCACTAGACCAGGTTACTCAGAGCCCCACCCACCGTGGCCTTGGCCACTGCCAGGGATGGGGCATCCACAGCTTCTCTGGGCAACCTGTGCCAGTGCCTCACCACCCTCACAGTACAGAACATCTCCCTAATATCTGATCTAAACCTGCTCTTTTCAGTTTAAGGCTCCTTGTCCTGTCACACCATTGTGAAAAGTCCCTCTCTAGCCTCACTGTACCCCCCTTTAAGGTACTGGAAGGTGTTATAAGGTCTCCCTGGAGCCTCTTCTTTTCCAGGCTGAACAGACCCAGCTCAGCCTGTCTTCATGGGAAGGTGTTTCAGCCCCCTGATCAACTTAGTGGTTCTCCTCTGGACTCATTCCAACAGGTCCATTCTTTCTTGTACTGGGGACTCCACAGCTGGACACTGTACTCCAGATGGTGTGTGTATCTCCAGCTCTGGGGTCCCCAACAGATACCACTACCTTTGAAGAATTTTGGACACTGATAAAAGAAAATGCCTGGCAGCCCATTCATAGATTTACCCTTTTCTTTATTGTTCATTGAATTATTATTAACACTGAGGTGTGAGAGAATGAGGTGTCTCTGTAAGGCTCATGAAGTTCATGTAAAAACAAAGTACCTTCTTGGGGAGCTGCTGATCCCAGTCAGTCACTGTGGTGGAAGGAGGATTGGCAGGGGCTGGGAAGTGCTGCCATGGGGCAGTCTTGGCAGGGACAGGAACCATTCACCTCAGTACTTTTCAAATGAAGTTGTACCAGCATTTGGTTTCACTCTATCACAAAGCCATCCCACTCCTGCTCTGGGTGGAAAACAGCACTGGTTCTTTTAACCTGTACATAAATGCAGCTATTGCTGCATATCCTCATTACGTAACAGGTCACTGATAACCAGAGTCAACAATGCCAGAGATCCGAGGTTACCTCAAACAATTGCATGTGTGGAGCCAGCTGGAGCCAGCACGGAGGGGGTGGCAAAGCACCGCCCCCGCAGTCAGCCCCATCCACCCACTGACCCCTCCTCTCATCGGAGCACAGCACAGGCTGCAAGTCAAGCCTCAGGGCTGCACAGAGAGAGTGCCACAGCCCAGCAGCCTGTGTTAAACAGTGACACATAAATCTATGGACTGAATGCAAAACCCAGCAGGCGAGAGAATACAGAGATGTGGATGCTTTTTGATAAAGCTGCCAATTTTGTTTTGATTCCCAACCAATCATGTCTTAGTCTGACTTGTCTGATTTTCCCCTCATTACTAAGAACTGGTATCTGATACAGTATTGAAGGTAATTTAATGTTGTTTGTCAAATGCAGTTGTCAATATGGTGGAAAAATACCAAGGGGGAAGGGAAGGAAGTCTCTTCTTACTTCGATTTTTTTATTTTGTTGCCAAGCAGGAAACCAAGATTTTGGTTTTGGAGCAGCTTGACAGAAAAGGTAGGTCTATGAGCACAACACCTAGAGCATCTAACACAGTAATCCTAATCCCAAGTACTTAATATTCTTTAATGAGTCCATGCAAAATAACTATAAAAGCCAAAAATACATAGAATTAAATGTTGTTTTCTCTTCACACCTACTTTTTTAGGGGACAGGTAGGACATATTTGTCATGAACTATAAAACCCAACCATGAAACAAGACATTTTTTGTTGAAATGGTCAGGGACATTGATGTACCATCACAAGATTCCAAGAGCAGAGTCTTTAAAACAACGAGCAGCTGACACATTAATTGCTATTTCTGCAAGGATAAATTCAAGGTTTCTTTTTCTACTTCTGGACAACTCGCTCCCATAAGCAGGTACTCTTAATCCTCCTGGATAGAGTTTTAATATCTGTTGATACCATCACCATAAATACTCTCCTGAATAAATACTCCCGCATGAGATCTAGGGAAGAGGATGACGTTACATGCAATAAACTCCTTGGTGTTATTTATGTATTGCTGTGCTGCTCTCTAAGTGTCCCAGGCCCAGACAAGAGCTTTGAGGGGCAGCTGGAACACAGCGTGGCACAGCCCGCTCGGGCACAGCGCTGGGCAGGCGCTGTGTGGAGGACACGACCAGCCCCAGCAAGTACGGGGGTATGTGGGATCCTGGCTCATCCCAGATGTGCTGTCCGGATCAATGGCACATCTCATCTCAAGGAAGGCTTCAGGGTGGCATCCAAAGGCAGTTTAGACAGGATGCTCAGAGCTTCAAGACAGATGATGAACATTCAACAAGGTCAGGCAAATCCCATCCTCTATGTTCTGCCTCAAGAGATAACTCCCTTCTTTCCTGCAATGCTGGGCTCTCCAGCCTGCATCAGGCAATTTTGAGATGAAACATTTCTGGGAGAATGGATGTCGTGGCAGATGCTCTCAGCAGGTAACCTTCCGAAAAGACAATTAGTCAGAGGTTATTGCAGCTGCTGTGTGGAACACAGTTGGTTCACACAGAATGGGTTGAAAATGTAGTTGTCCAAAATGTGTTTTGCTAAGCTATTCAAAGCCCTCAAATAGTCAGATTAGCCAAGAGTGTCTTCATGAGTCACACACAGCCCCAGCTTCCTTACCAAAGAAAATCTCTCAGCAACTTTACTAGGTTAAACAAAATGAGGACATGTATTGATTCTGTGTACAGATGATTTATGCAGGAATTTTGGTTCTTTGCCCTTTCCATCAAAAATCAGAGTTCTTGGTGGACAACCCTCTAAAGGGCCTGAGTTCACACTCTAGCCTTGTTCTGAAAAATATCTTAAAAGCCTTTTACATCTTCTGAACTTGATTTTATAGTGGAATCTGAAAACCTCAGGACAAAAATCTGTCCCAAGAGATTATGTCCTTTTTAGGCCTGTGCCTAACTAGCTTGTGAAATTTCCCAAGCTTAGAAGTTTGGTTCAAAAATCAGGAAAAATCCTAGGAGACACTCCTTCTTCTTGCAAAGTGGTTCATTAATCTCAACTCAAGATGCTTCATACATCCCACTACCCACCTGCTGCTGCAAACATTCAAAGAAAACAGAAAAACACTTGCATTCAACAGATTATGATGCTATTCTTGAACTAACAAACAGTTAAAATATTTTGAAAAAGTACATGCAACTGCTTCCTTAATGCTTATGGATTCTTTCAAAGAATTCTCTTGATCTACTGCACACCTACCTATCATTGTGAACAGTGAACTGGCTGTCCTGCAGCATTCTGCTCAAGAAATGCAAATTGTAGCAAGCAAAGGTTTAAAGGAATGTGATGCTAAGGTGTCTGATAGTCTCATCTGGTGCTGTCTGAAACTGAAAATGCATATGAGATTGCTGACTTAATGCCTTATCATGCGTCTCTCTCACTGCCTGCTTGTAATCAGTTGTCTCCCAAGCTCTTGTGGGGTGCTCTGCAGGAAGTGAAAAAGGTTGTCACAGATGAATGGCATTCCCCACGCTGTGGCTCTGTACAGCCATTTGCACTGCATTGTGAGCCTTTGCATATCTATTGCTTTCACCTCGAGAGACAGGATTTTAAAATGAAGCTCCAGGAACTGCACAAACTGAGTGAACTCAAAGAAGACATAGCCTTTAGTGGTATCTTCAGCATGCACAGAAGGTGCTTAACCACAGAGTCCCTGGTGGTTTGGTGGCTGCTCTGATCACAACCTGGAACTTGTATCGGCATTTCTTCTGCAGATTCTGCAGGACACTTTCAAGCCTACCCCACTCAGAAGTGTGCAGCAGCATTTGGGAATTATTCTGTGCATTATCAGTTCTCCTGCACCCCACATTATATCATCCTATTACTTGCTTTAGGATCCACAATGAAATATGCATTAAGAAACATATTCAAATGAAACTAAAGAGTTCACTGGAAAAATCAAAGTATTATGGCAAAAGGGTTTGGAAACTCTCTGGAGCTACAACTCCCTCACTGGTTATGCAGAGCTCATACAGAGCTTATGCAGGATTAATACGTAGAACAAACTATCCACCTTTAGGGAGATATTCACTGTGAGATTCCCTGAAATGAAAATTTCCATTCTGTGATGAACCAAGCGAAAAGGGAAATTATACCTACTAACACCACCTAAAAGACTGCACACATGCACACACACATTTACCACACAACAAAACAAAAATGCATCATGAAGCCTACAAAACCAGTCCCCACCCCTTAGTTAGCTGAACAAGCAACTCTGTTTAGTTTTTTGCAGGAATGAATCAATATATACCCTTTACCTGTATGACACATTGTGTTATCACTGTTTTCTCCAAGACCCTTGCACTGCTCTGAGAACCAAACAGACAGAATGCAGACAAAGAGCATTTTGGAACCATTTGCTACTTGCTTTATTCTTGCAGTTCAGCATGTGCCCCACCACCTCATTTAATGCACAATGTCCAACCTCTATCTGGAAAAAAATATTGCTATTCTCATGGACACAGTGTCTAAACATGTAACCAAAAAAGGCCTTAATTTCAAAATACCTCAGTGAGAATACATGGCCTTATTTTACAGTTCCTAGTTAAGGACAGAGTTACAAGGCTGCACTGGTGCTGCCTGTCCAGTCTCCTGTCTCCAGCAAGAAGTGCTTCAGGCTGTCAGAGCCATGTGGGGCTCCTGAGGAAAGGGGATTTGAGGAAGCTTCTGGAATACATACTCCAGAATGCCAACGATGCCTTCTCATAATCCGGCCCAAAGTCTGATTTTTTCTCAAAATTGTACTTTACTGATTGTCATCTGAAAGTGAAATTGCTGGACCATCAATGTTACAACCCAGCATGGCCCTCCACAGCCACTGGGTTGTACAGGAAAAAAGCAGCCACTATTTTAGCCTCATCAATCTGTTTGTGACCAAGTCTTCCCAGGCATCCTCAGAAAGGTCTACAGAACAATTAGCATGTTGCATACACCACTACTGTTTTAAAAATAAAATCAAATAGAAGGCCCCTGGTCTCATTCTCCCAGCTGCAGGACCAAGTTCAGGGAGAAAGCTGCAGTGAGGCCAGGTCCCATCTGAGGCAGAGATCCTCCTGCACTCCACAACAGATGCTGTGTCGAGGCAGCAAGGAGGGCTCGCCCTCTGCACATCGTGCTTCATGTCTCTGTCTAAACAGCTGGAAAGTGAACCACAGTGATCAAAATGAGTTACCACATTTGAAGAGTCCCCTAGGTGATTACTAAGACTGTATCTGCCTGTATGCCCAAAGGAGAGACCCTAAATACCAGTAATGCTGCTTTGGCAGAACTGCTTGATAAACAAAGGATGGGCAGTTTGCATCAAAGAAGTTCTTAAGTCATGCATCAATTCTAAGCACTGAAATTATGTGGGCTGTACTGACCACAGAGCCAAGCAAAGAAATCGGTCATGAAAACCTGACATGTATGAAACAAAGAAAACCAGTCTTCAGAATGCATGAACTATTCAGTCATTCAGGGTTTTGGGGAGTTCCTGCTCAGCACAGAGATTCTTTGATTGGTTGCAAATTGTGCTTTACTCTGATTTGCCTGTTTCCTATCATTTTAATTTGGAAGCTATCCAAAGCACCTGCATATTTTTCTGTCTCTTTTTGAATCCTGCACATGTTCCTGAAAAGACGATTGCACAGAAATGTATACAAATGGTGACAGACCATACTACGCAGTGGCGGTGATGCTGTGTGCGGTTGCTGCCATCCCAAGCAAAATGCCACGTAATCTCTCCCTCTGCTCAAACTAAGTGGTATCAACCATGTCCTGTGGGACAGTTTACAGGACCTGCCAGAATTCTCCTCATTGTCCTGTCTGCCTCCAAATCCAGTTTTTCTTCCCAAGGAAGCCCAGGCCCGGGAGGATGATACACTCCCCATCCTCACCCTCACATGCCATCGTCACTGGCCAGGCTGGGCATCCAGCGCCCAGGGCTGGGGCACGCTCTCAGGTGCTGTAGCAGAGGCATACCCAGTGTAAATCAAGGACAGGACCAATGTATTTGGTGGTAGAAAATAATTCAATACCAGGGAGAAATTGACCTTTAAAAGTCAGACAGAGGGGCACTGCTACACTTTAAGGAGAAAGGTTTGGGGCTAAATGTCATATTTGGGAGAAAGACTTTGATTCATCATTCAGATTCCTTCCTTGCAGAACATACCAGTATGGACTGATGGATGCAAGAAAGTGAAATATGCATCAGAGCAGCATCTCAGTGGTTAAGGCGAAGGCCTCATCTGCCATATCACAGATCACTAGACTGCCCTTCGCTGTCTAGTTAAATAAATACGTAATTGTTCTGCAAAAACTGGAGCAGCATTAAAAAAAAGACATACAGCATATCTCTTTCCCACCCAGAAGCTTGTCTTTAAGGTTAGAGATATAAACAAATAAACCTTGTGTGGATTTCTGAGATTATTCACTTTAACTTCTGCAGATAGACTGATTAAATCCAGCTGGGTATTTCCACACATAATTGCAGACTGGAACCCCAGATAAATACAAATCTCAGACAGAAGTGGGATGGGAGAATCCATCCCTGCCTGTGCTGAGCTATGAGAAGTAATTTGCTGTGCAGAGCACCAGCTCACTTGACTCTGAAGTTTGTGAGGTGGCTGAACAGACAAACTCATTCCACCCATCCTAGACAGGCAACCAGCCTACACTGTTATCTGGGCTTCTTCCAAATGCAGTGGAGAAAGACAGGGCCCTTCAAAGAGTGACCCACCTACCTACTTGTCATATTAGATAAACGATTCCTTGGCAGCTCCTCTCTTCTCTGATTACCAAGAAAGATGAATGATGAGCTCAGAGTAGTTATCCACCAATTAAATGGCAAACAAGAGGTGACAGGAATTGCAACTTCATGCTTAATTTGATTGTTACAATTTCCAATTAGCATGTGAAATGTAGGTACCACAATGTTCAGGATTAGCATGTTTAATGCTTACATTTCTACTGATATCAAGAATGATACAGATTCTGGTGAGGGATAAGAGCCCTAAATTCCTTTGAGGCCTTGGATACTGGAATTTGACAAGGAAATTACACACCAAATAATCTTCTTAAAAATTCATACACATAACTGAGATAATGAGATGTTTCCTGCAAAAAACCCACAAAGTTTTGTAGAGGAATTATTTACTCAGCACAATTGGTATCATTTTGTAGCTGGATAATTTATTGTGCCTATGCTGCCAAATTTTTTCGATTTGCCACTTATTTCTTTTCATTTCCACTTGCAATATATGAACAAATGGAAAGAAATTCACATAGGTAAGTAAAATTTGAGTAAACAAAAAAAAAATGGCTTGTTCGTTATTAAACACCTTTCATACTTTAGCTGTGGTAGGAAATTAGGTTGGTAAGAACTTGTAACTGGAAAACTTCTACCATTTTATCCCAAGCCAAACAGTTTATCACGATTCATGTGCAGACAAACTTTCATGCCTCCAAAGTCAGGGAAAAATATGTAATGGGATGTGGTAGTTCACTCCCAGTGCCAGAACAGTAAGCATCCCAATTAAATTTTTGCTTCAAGGAAGGAAGAAAGGAAGGAAGGATTTCTGTCACTGGAGCATAAAACAGATTTGGGCTAGAAAGAAGATGGACAAGATATTCAAAAACCCCCAAGTAATTTGCACACCAAAGTCTCATTAAAGTCAACAAGACTTTGATTTCAAAGTTACTTGTGAAAATTTTCTCTGATGATACCTACAAGTCTTTCAACATTTATCTCAAACAAGTGCTAACATATCATTCAAAAGCAGATCTGGGGTAGCAACAAGTTTTGGTAACCCCTCAAGACATTTCTAATGCCTCACCCACAAGAAACACAAAACTTCTGGCATGTCCATATGTCTGGAATTTTCAGTCTGCATCATGCATTTGTCTATTTAGGGTAATTAAGGGCATGCCTCTGTGAACACAGTACTGTGAGGGAACGGGCGTCTGGATTTGCAGCAGAACAGATGCTCTGCTGTAACCGCCCATGTGCCCTCGCCCTGTGGTAAACACAGGGCAGCGCTGTGCACTGCCACTGAAGAGGAGCAAGTTACACGTGCTCAGCATTCACACTCCATCTTCCAGTGGCCTCACTGTCACCTGGCTCAGGTAGCTATGCTGTCAGATTTGTTTCACAAGCCCGGCCACTGTCACACACTGCCCAAGAATAAACACAGCCAGATCATCTTTTGCTAAGCCATTTTTTAACTTGTTCTCCATCACCTCCAATACACCCTTCAAGGATTTTGTATTTGGTGCTCATCCCCACTTAGGCTGCACCAGGTTGGGTGCATCATGAAGAAGTAGATGCTGGCACAGGTTGGCTAAGAGGTTAGCTGGGAGGATCCATGCCCTAGGTTCCTGAAGAGACAGTATTTAAACATTGCTAAATGTTTATGGCTAAATGGATATAAAAAGGAAGCTATGATGTTGCAGAGACTGCAAAACTGAACAGCAGCCTTATCAGAAAAACAGTGTGAGATGCTCAGGAATAGCCAGTTGGTTTGCCCTACTAATGAAGGGGTTTTTTCTGGAAAAGTCTCAGATTTCAGGATTCTGGAGTTTGGCCCTGAAGGGTATGGGAACTGGGAGAGCTGTAAATGTGTTAAATATCAACTTCTTAATGACACTATCATTCAGCTTCTACTTTCCATTCTGAGATTACAAAGAGAAGTGATCTCACCTCACTAGGGCGTAACTACAACATGCTGCTGCAGCTCAGGTCTCCCTGTACTTTCCAGTTTTTTTCTGGTTAGAGAATCCCACAAGATTACTGTATCTGTGGCCTTAATGGAGCATCCTGGAGACGTCTCTGTGATCATTGGGAGCTGCCTGCCAACAAGAACTTTTGCCTAACCTCTGGGCCCAGATTCCAGATGAAAAATTCATTCTAATGTCTCAGGAAATTACATCTTCTGACATAGATGAAAGGTATTTCTTCATTGCATACAACTATTGTTCATTGCAATTATACAGACCAGGCCACGCCAATAAGCACTTCTAAATCCATTGGTACAAATCCACCCCAGATTTCAATCTAGCAGATACTAATGCCTTTATGTAGAAAGAAAGAAAAAAAAAAAACTTCTAAAAAAGCCTTTTTGCTTCTGATTCAGTTGCAAGAATTTCACCAGGAGATAACCTGTGAAATCACCCGTAAAAGGTAAGACTTCTGAATCTGGTATATAAAAAAGGTGATCCAATAGCTACCCTTCTCACCTAGAAAACAGGTTTTTATGTCTGTTCTAGCTTCTTATGCTAAACAACATGTTTTATACAATGCCAAGACTGGGAATATCCCTACCTATGCAAATTCCTCATGGCATTTTGGGGTCTCTGCTGTTAAGACTGTGCACATTCAGTGCTCCTTGAGGGTGCCTAATGGGAGTGTCATGTTTTAGCATAGTTTGGGTTTTTAGTTTAAGAGGGCTCCATCAGCCGCGGAAGTGATTCTTTTGCAAAGAGGTGCTTACAGCTTCCTCTAGACCCGACAGAACCGATCAACCAGCTAGTGTGAATAGCGGCAACTTTCTAAAGCCACTTAAGCTTGACACGCCGCTGTGATCCACATTTAAGAACGAACAAAGCCCGGGAAAGCTCTCTTGCTTCCAGCTTTCGGACAGGTAACTTGGGGGCCGCGGTGCGACCCCGCAGGGCCGGGCCGGGCCGGGCCCTGCTCGGCGCGGCTGAGATCTCAACCTCTTCTGCTCGCTGGACACCCGGCGCAGCCGGGACACAGCCACCCCGGAGCCGTGCGGCCCCGTTCCAGCCGCGGCCCCGCTCCGTGCGGGCCGGGCCGGCCGGGACACAGCCACCCCGGAGCCGTGCGGCCCCGTTCCAGCCGCGGCCCCGCTCCGTGCGGGCAGCCCAGCGGTGCGGCCGGGCCAGGCCGGCCCTCACCCAGTGCGGCCGAAACTCATCTGAGGCCGCTGCCCGGCAAAGATCATGTGAGCAACAGCGAGAGGCGAATTCCAGCTGCGGAATTAACTCTTTTAATGTTGTAAGATTCCTCCAGAGCAGATGAAGCCTGCAGACATCAATCCTCTCACAAGTCAGTGGAAGAGGGAAGGTGAAGGCACGTGAAGAAAACACCATAAAGACACCAAAGTCAGTGAAGAAGGAAGGGCTGAAACCGTGAGGGAGGAGAAAGAGGAGATGCTTCAAACTTAGAGGCTGAAATTCTGTTGTAAAGCTGTGGTGATGGACTATGATACATCAGAGTACACACTGTAATTTCATGAAAGCATGGGGGGGTGGAGTATTCAAATTGCAATTGTAAAAGTTGCAAAAGTACCTGTGCTGAAATAAGAAAATGTTGAAGTAGCTGTGATTTGATGAGAAGCTTGAACAGGGAGAGATGAAAGTGATGAAGACCCTTGCTCCCAGGGAAGAAGAAGACCTCTGTTCCTAGAGATGAAGATGCTCCCGGAGATAGGTGAAGAGAACCTTTGCTTCTGAACAGCTCATCCTTAAAATGGTACCCCATTAGCAAAGATTGGACCCTTGAAAACAGTTGTGGGGAAAGCTGTAAGACGAGGGGAGGGACTTTCACATGTGAGCAGAGAACCAACCTGGGCGGCTGTGTCGCTGTGACATTGAAGCCATGAGAGAACTGTTTCTTGTGGAGATGTCTCCATAGCATGAGCAAGAGAGACTCCTCTCCCTAAGTGAACTGAAAAAGATTATTATAGAGGTGGCATACTGACTGAAAATCTCAAGGGTTGTCCTTTTATGTTGTCAGTGGGAGAAGGGAGAAAGGTGGGGGGAAGAGAAGTGTTCTGAAGGTTTAGTCTGACTCTCACTTTTTTCTTTCTTTTAGTTCTGTTAATAAACTTCTTTATATTCTTTTAAGTTTTGTGCCTGCTTTGCTTTCTCCTAATTCTTATCTCACAGAAGAAAATAAGTAAGTAATAGTTATTTTGAACCAAACCATTACAGGGAGTCATTCTGTTCACTGCTAAACCAGCTTTCTTTTTGCACCTTCAAGCAACAGAAAGAGATTTGCCTTCTGCCTGTGGGCTGAAGACCATGGCTGTGCTTCCAGCATGCACACAGTACTGGGAGCACAGTTCCGTGTGATGAATCACTCAGTGGTGGAGACAGTTCTCCAGTCTTTCCTCCCCTTCCTCCACTGCCCTGCTGCTGGCCCAACGCTGCTGCACAGTACAAGGGACCTGTGAAATAAGCCCATCAGAAAAGCTAGAGCAAAGCTTTAAAGCAATTCATTTCCCAGATCTGCCTCAGAGCTCCACCATGGCTGCAGCGGTCCTGGCAGGGAGCGCAAGGAATGACTGTGGGCAGCAGCAGAAGCCCCTTCAGCCAGTTCCGAAATTTGAGTGTTCGTAACATGGAGTCCTGGCTTGTGTCTCCCCAAATGCTGACTATGGTCTCTCAAAGAACACAGATGTTTAATTAGATTTAGAAAGGTAATACAGAATGAAGCCAGCAGGCTGCAAATGGATGGACTGTGCTCTAGATAACAGGCACAGCTAATTCTGGTTTTAAATAACAATACGGGCAGCAGACCCACTGGCAACAGCCAGAGCCATTTCTTCAAATTATGCAGTCTCTGACTTTTCTTTTGCTACTGGAGGGCCCAACTCTGCAAACTATTTTTAGTAGTGTTACTTTGTCAGTGCCCAGCCATGAATTCGGGTTCCACTGTGCTATTCAAACACTTAAAGGCTGGTTTCTGCCCAAAGACTCTGAAATCCAACTTAAAAAAATCCCATAGGTTTAAATGGCAGAAAGAACTACATTAGCAGTAATTTGGTTTATTGTCTTTTATTATTTATTTTACTAAATATTATTTATTTCGTTTGCAGCAGTTGGAGTAGAATGATGAAAAAAATGTTTCCAAGCAAAATACTGGAACAACTCTGCAGTGCTGCTAGTGAAATAACAAGCCCTTTCAATGAAAGAAACTGTAAGCACTGAACAGCCCAAAATGGCTTCTGAAGAGCCACAGCAGTATTGTATGCAAATATGTAATTTAGTTGTTTTTATGTAACCTGGCTATTTTGTAATCACGGAAGTAGAGATTAGACAAATGGGGCATATGCCATTTGTAAAGAAACTACATGGGGAAAATATGCACTGCAGTTACAGTCCAGATATTTAAAATTAGCTACTCTAAAAACACATTGCCAGCTAACAGCAAATTACTCAGTTTCATTAATGATACTGATTCGGAGTAGAGTACACAGAAATGAAAGTCTATATATGTACATGATCCTAAAACAAATTTTAATGAACAGTGATTATTTTGCTTCTATCGAGTGCTGTTCATCCAGGTGTGCTTTACAAACCAACTGCACAATCACATACTCATTTGCCCATGAACAAAGGAGTTCACCGTGTCTATCACTAGACAGCCATCATCTCTGCTGTGACAGCATGAGATGCTCGGAAGCATGCACAGCACTTTAAAAACACTTTTTGCACAATAAATGCAAAATATAGAGAGGTTCTGTGTCTAGAATCTAGACAGGCTATGTGTCTACGGTAACTCTAGCTAAAATGTCACGAGAAACATATATATATACATATATATCACACAAAATCTACTGATCATGACTATATATATAATATAACCACAAGTGATTATGACTAAATACCTACACTCTACAAACCCAGCAACTCATCCATATCACCATGCCGAGATATCATTTGCAACGACCTTTAAAGAAGATGACCCCTATTCCCAGAGAGCAGACTGCCCGCAGGACAAGTGACTAGGATATTAGCTCAGGACTGAGTGGCTAATATCTTTACACAATTCCAGTTCACCTGATCCAACATGAAAAACAGTTTTCAGACCATGTTTTTGCCCCCTATTCAGACATTCGGCTTCCAAAACATTTGCAGCAGCTTTTAAGAGGTTTTTGGAAAGCTTGATAACCTTTTCCACTAAAACTAAGGCATTCTGACAGCCAAAAGTTTAATTTGAGCTCCTGAAAAATCTTTAAAATCTGTGGTAGGGATCTGGATCAATTCTGAAACCAAAGCCCAGGACAGAAGCACCACTAAAGGTGACAGCAGCTGATTGTTTGAATTACCTGTTCCCCATTACACAACATTAGCTACTTATATTATGTAACACATCCAACCCAAAGTCTACCTACCACACTTGGTATTTTTGGGCTTCTGTACCAGCAAAGGTCTTGCAAATGAAAGTGTGGCCCAGATTTATTCAACTATTTTTAGACACCTACTGCTGTTAACTATTTATATCTCCAGACTGTCTACAGAGTGCAGAGCCAGGCCCTGCCTCTGGTTCCCAGCACCAAACCTGACTACTCTCAGGAGATCCTTACTGCTGGCTACAGGGGACCACCAAGAAATCTGGGACATACCTGCAGGTAGATGGGACCTCAAAATTTGACTTAGTGATGCAGAAGAGCAAGGTTTTCACTGAAAGCATACTTCAGTTGGAGGGGACCTACAGTGATCATCTAATCCAAAGGCCTGACATGTCCAACCATAATCTCAGTTACCACGTGAAAAAATGAACTGTGAGCTGTGGTGCATCTGCAGAGCTGAGGGGGAAAAAAGTAACAAAACTGTTTTAGTTAGCCAAGGCTGAATGCATGGATCTCAATACACACAGGGAACAGGTTGAGTAACGCAGAGCCATTTTTACATACTGATGTGTAACAGCACACTCTAAAAATGTTTTATATGAGTTATTGTGAGAGACAGAATTAGTTGGGAAATTTTGCCTTTTGAAGACCATGACAACCACTAGAAAGGTGAAAAACAGTCTCCCTGAAATGGAGGTTTCTGATAGTAGCTTGCATGGCAGCAGAATTACTGACTTTCTTGGGGAGGGCCAAGATTCCTTGATTAAATACCAAGTTGTGATAAATCACTGTTAACTCTAGTGCTGGATATAAATTGTGGTAACATTTTATTCGAGATTTTAACGACCATACAAAGGATTTGGAAGACTGGAATAGAAGTTGTGCCCTGTTGACCAGTTTACCTGTTAATTCCATACAGGTTCCTTGATTGTTGGACCTCTCCTTTCTCTAAATAAAAATCTGTGAGGGTCTGATATCAGCTATCTGCCAGCAGTTAAATGTGCTGCTGTGACTGCACAGCAAATTACCTCATTCTAGTCTGACTGGCACTGATGGAGCTCTCTTCACCTAGAAGCACATCCATCCTAAATAGAGAGTAGCTCCCAATCCTCTTAGTTTTTTGGACTTTATAATCTTGGACTTTATTATCTCCCCATGCCATAGCACTTGCTTAATGTAAGAAAAGGACAAGACTAACACATAGAACTGTGTTTGTATATATGCAGACACTATGAATGAGGAAATAAGCAACTTTTCCAGCAACTCTGGGGGATCTAAAAGCATCCCCTGCAACCCTGCTGCATCAGAGAATAGCCAGAAGCTGTTTCTAATGTCATCCAACACCCTTTCCCCACATTACATATTTGGAACAGTCTGCAAACTTAATATTGAATGAAATCAAATTATGTAAACAGCCAGTCTCATTCCAGTAGCAACATTAAATTCAATTTCAAGGTAGGATATCTAGATTGGGGAAGATTCCATTTGTACTTCTAGAGGTTTATTCCCCAAAACAAAGGCCTTTTAATGCTCATGGTTTGCCCCAATTTGAGTCATTGGTGGCCAAGATGAAAGGGCCAGAAGAAGGACAAAAATACCTCTGAACATGACATCTGGGCCTATGGCATGAACATTGTACTTTGTACAGACAATCAAATCTGCTTCTTATTGACACCTGTCTATGTATCTATCTATCTGGATATCAGATTTTTATCTTGTCTCTCTGTGTTGGCACTGATTACTGTATACACCCACCTTGTCAGCAGCTCCAAACAAAAATATTTTTCACTCTTCCAGCTTATCCTTGGTGTGTCACGATACATGCCAGACTTACCTCTGAAAGTCTGTATTTAAGTCCTTCTGTTTTGTCTGAGTAATACATAGGAAATTTGCTCTTTGATTTCAAGGTAAGACTAAAATGGACTCACAGCGATACTTAACCAGGGATGATTTATTTAAAAACATACTGTCATCTCCATAACTAGCCCGTGCAAGCTAAATGTTTTAAAAGACTACTTTGGCTATTATTAGTGCACCTGAAACCTACTGCCATTTTTTTAGATTTTCTGCGATGTTTTTTCTCTTTAAGTAAGCCAGTCTCAAAACAAAACAAAATCCATCATAGGCTCCCACAGAATGGTAGAGAAAAAGGACCTAATTTCTGATTTGCAGAGATGCTCAACTGTGGCAGCCTCTTCCTTTCAGGAGAAAGGAAGTGAAAAAACAACCCCAAATATAAAAGAGACCAAGCATAGCTGCATATATATATATATATTAAAAAATAGACTGGTGACAACAGAGTTCCATCATTTAAGTTTACCTAAAAACAAGTAAGTAGAAAAATTAAGCAGATGTATGCTCTGTGTATACATTAATGTTAGTACTGCACATCTACAAAGTAACTCCCCATTACACACTCCTTAAGCAACTATGAATTTGGTTGGCATCTGCATGCCAGTGGAAGGAATGAAGCAGACAGTGATATGAATTGTTGTTAAAATTCTATTTAAAACAATTATATATTTATGCTAGCTGAAATTCTTTACTGTCCATCATCAGCTTTCAGCTCTAAAATCCAAGTCTCCAGGATACATACATAACTTACATTACACTGTTAGGCTATGGCTGTAAAAGAATATTAAGGAGGAACCTGTGCCAAAGTAATACTAAATAATTCCTTTCTAGTTAAGGTTAGAATTATAGCTAACAGAGTAGAGGCTTGCTAATTCATTTTAAGGATTGGGAGATCCACTGCAAATTACTGAATTTTCCAACTAAGTGAGAAACACATTAAAAAAGCAAGTGTAATTTATCACAAAATGCACTTTGCTCATTTATTTTGACAACTGTTATTTAAATTATTTATGCCCTTCCGTCATGTACTAGTAAATGTACTGTAGCCTGTTTTGTAAAAATAGTCATCAGTGAGATTAGAGTAACACAACATCCACTATTACCCTTTGCTTGGAGGTGAATAGAAACCAGCATTTTGTGCCCTGCAGGCACAAACAGGGTTTCAGAAAAGGGCGGTCATGGTGGTTCTTGGGTTTTGGTTTTTTTTAACACAATGCTAAACCTACAGCAGCTACCACTGTTTCAAACATTTGTAAGGAAACGTGAATGTTCACAGAAGTGGGGCCACTTATTTAAGCATCTTATTTAAAGGCTTAATAATGTGGTACTAGCTTTCCCTCACTGGAAATTTTCACTGGTGCCCAGGAACAAGGTTCTAAACCTGAAAGCAGTCATAGGAGCTTTGCTTGAATGGACTGATGAACATTAGTGAGTATCTACCTTTGAAGTAGTGCATTTCTTTAAAGGAAGAGAAATTTTGCCTTCTCCCTGTTCCTGTTTCAAGGCTATCTGGAGGAACAAAGCAGAAAGCCACACCTTCCTCTCCTGAGCTGTGGTTTGAATTTACAAACTTGGATCACAGGCACAAAATCGAAGTAAGTGCACATGAGGAAGGAGAAAAGTAAAAGCAGATTTGGCTCTAGTCATTCCCGGAATCAAGTTATGTCAAGACTGTGAAACACTCAGGGTGTTGGCAGGGGTTGCATCACAGTCAACCTACGCTTACGAACAGCATGTACTCAGGAAATGAGGGAGCTGGGCATCCCATGAGGATTAGCACAGCAGGCTTGCCAGTGCATGTGCTTCCAGCCATTCTAGCAAGTACTGCTATTCTGAACAAGGAAGGGACGCCCCCCCCCCCCCAACACCCAGCTTCCTATCCCCCTAGTAAAAGATTAACAATTGTGAAAGATGGTGGACTGACACCTGAATTAGGGATGTGTGGGGTTTGTGAGGGGTTTAGGCATTGGCAGCTGAGCAAGGTACATTACAGGAGATCTTTGGACGGGAGCTGGAGAACTTCTTGAGACTCTTTTCCTCCATTACACACAGAAATCAGATCCACCAGAGTCTAACCTTACAGTTGCATTCACCCCACCTAATTTATACCTTAACTAATGGTGATTATTAATTACCCTTAATTACATGAGATACCTGAATTAATGATGGTGCTTCTCAATTAGAAGTGCAGTTATCCTTGGCATTTGGTGCCTCAGCAGATGCTACAAATCCAGGTCCTGCAGTATTATTTTGAGTACACACACTCACGACCGAAGGTACTGAATATCCTTTCTGTGCAAGGCTAAAAAATAACCTTGAAAATGCTTACTGTGAAATGAAAGTTATTCTCTCCTGAAGCTAATAATTAGCAAATGAGTTTTAACATGTGTTTGGGGCTTTAAAATCTGCCTCCAGCCTATGGGCATGTAGCTCTGTGCCTCGCAGGAGAAGAGAGCTGACCTCTCCGCAGGACAGGGAGATTTTGGGCTTCAGGAAAGCAACAAGCTTTAAAAAGCAGAGTCATTAAACTGTAATTTAGGGGAAGAGGGGGAAAGTGGAAAAAGAGATTTACAGATAATCACATCAGTCATGTGCATCAGCTTCCAGTATGCTGACTCACCCTTAGCTGTTTAAACATGTTTCCTTCTACTTTTTCTTTGGGTTTTTTTTTTGTTTTGGTTTTGTTTGTTTTTGTTGTTTTTTTTGTTTTTTTTTTTAGTATTGATTTTACGGTTTTTTTTAGTGGTATAAACTTTTATTTACTTAATATGGTAAGATGCAGTCAAAGACACTCAGGCCTTCATCCTGAGTTCATTTATTCTTTCCATTTTTTTCTGCCTCCCTGGATCTGCGGAAATTTAATGTTTCCTCTTCAATGTAGCCTGTCTGAAGGGCATCCACAGGCAGATGAAGCAAGTTTATGCCATGCACTCCATTCAACCTGATCCTTCTGTGTAGAAAGACACTTTCAGATAAACAGGTTTCCAAGCAGGAGAGTTAAATTTAACAGCTGAAGGGTGGCTGCAGGAAAGTCAGAGGTTCAAAGCAGTCAGATTTCCATGTCAAACTGAGAGCAGCCTCATGAATGAGCTTCTCAGCCATGAGTCACATTTCTGTGCCATTTACAACAAAAAACATAACAGTTAATGTTCCTAGGTCTCTTCCTCTGCTCTCTTCCCATGTACAAATAAATGCAATTCAGTGACTATTTACTAGGTAACTTACACTTCTGTTGTATAGGGTGAGACAGCTGTGGATGTACCAGAGCTGTTTGCCTTCCCAGGTGGGACCCTTCCTGTCGGAGCAGGACTGAGTCCTCTTAAACCAGGGCTGAAGGCAGGTCTATTACCAGTGGGGACTATCAGATTAGTCTTGCACCATGGCCAGATGTTTTCCTCCAGATTTAGTTGAAAGCTCAGTTTTTCAGCCCGCATCAGTTTGTAGCCTGAAGCCTGGTGGCCACAGTCAGTCTTGTCTTCGTTACCTCTCACCAGCCCTCCGTAACAAACCCCAGCTCCCAGAGGCTGCAGCCACTTCCCAAAGCCCTGCTTTGAACAATAAAATAACCACATCAACATTTCTGGAGCGTGTGTGTGTGTGCATGGAGGGGATATTGCTCTTTTAACTCCTGGCTGGATCTCATTAAGATCAGGCTAAGATTGCAGTACAGAATCTCTAAAACAACCCAGAGAAAAAACAAAGATACTGTCCACTACTATAGATAACCTAGGATTGTAGCAGTAGTTTTATGCACCTAACAGAAAATTATTAAACACACTTCAACTATAGATATGAATAGAGAAGCAAATCTTCTTAAGGTCTGCAAGACTCAATCTTAAAATTTTAGGTGCATTTCTCTAGTCAAATTACAAAGCACTAAACCTAACATTAACTTGTTCTGGGCAATCTTAAAATAGTAGATTGCTGGATCTAAGCTTTTGGGTGTTCTCAGTTAACTGCTCCTGAAGAAATATAAAAATGGTTTATTACATCTATAATTATAGCAAAACTTTGCCCTGTACTTTTCTCTCCTGGCTGGAGGAGACAAGTTTGGATGTATGATGTGAAACCAAGCAAAAGGACAGGAATCTTAAAGTGCCTGAGCAATCAAAGGTCTTGAATTAAACTCCATACAGCCTTATCCAGGACTGTGCAGGTTTGTCTCTTCTTCTGCAAGACCAGTTGTGTGTACAACCACACACACATATGTATATATGTATATATATGTGTGTATATATACATACATATATATACACATACACTTGTATGTACATCCACAGTTACATATGTAGAGATAAATAATCCAGCAGAAAAGGAACTTTCAGGGCACATTAAAAAATAGAAGCTCTTGCAGACACAAAAAATTGCTTTTCAAAGTAGTCACTTTTTTTCCGTATTTCTACCATTGCTTTGTCTATCAACAGTTTTGTTTTTGTATAAAATTTGGAACTCTGATCTTGATGATACACATGATAAAATACACTGCCAGAGATCACAGAATATTGACAATATTGTCAGTCTCAGCAGAAGATGAGTCAGACTCCCCTCCACAAAACCACAAGGCTGGGTGAAAAATCAATCTGAGAGATTGACCCGCTTTCTGATTTCTCAGTTGTTACGAGTCACATTTCCAAGCTGTTCTCTCCAAACCATGAAGGGGCAGAAACTTCTTTTTTATTGCTTAATGAAAACTGAAAACTAATAATTTCACATGACTTCAGAAGCAGTGGCTCAAAGAGAAATAACAAATATTGTCACAGTCATGATAAAACCATACAATTGGTCACAGTTTTAAGATTTTGAGAGTTGAAATGCTACCTTCAGCAGCAACTCATGCAGACAGACTTTTAAACAAGGCAAGAGATGTAAAAAAAATCTGGAAAATAATTTTTTCATAAGAGAAAAGAGAGAATATTGCTATTCTATAAAGAAATTCAATACTGCATGGATATTTTATAAACTTTTCTGCAGGGAATGCAGCAACCACAATTTATTTTTAAATTCACCAGCTTTAACCCAGTACATGTAGAAATATTTTCAGGTAGGAGATTTTTCTTGGAGGAAGTAATGCATATGATATCCCATGCTCTTTCATGGAATCAGATGTAGTTCCTGGTTCTTGATTGCATTGCTACTGTATTGCAACATTTTATGATTAAGTCAGTAAACTTTACAATATTTAAACTACTGTTCTGATTAGAGATTTTAAAATATGTGGAGAGTAGGGGGGTTACTTTCAAAAGCACTTGGCTTAATTTTTCTTCCGTTGTAATACACAACTGATTTACAGAAGTAACACAGCAATACCAGGTATTTAGAACTAAAAAAAAATTAAACCCCTTCTATTTGCCCTCTAGTGCTTTTTCTAATATTCTCCAGCCTCCTGATTTCCTCAAACTTTAAAAAATTTCCTCTCATAAAGTGACAATTTGGACAAAAGATTTGCAATATGAAAACAGAAAGAGCCATTCCCACGAATATGCAATGCAAAATTTACAAAAAATGTCAATACTTCTAAAAGATCAGCGGACGCTTCTGTTGACAAAAATGACTTTTAGGGTCAAGACTGGTTCTGGAGAAGTACCATGTTTCTCTTACAGACTACTTTAATATTGAAGGCAAATTTTAAAATATTAAAAAGGAAGTAAAACAATAACAATCTAGACACGTAAAGACTCCTCTTTCAAACTGCTATCTAGAGAATGAGTCATATGTTCATTTACAGCTAAGCTTGGATTGAGCAGTGGATCTGAAAGGAGAAAAATAAAACCACAACTACTGTCCAAAGATTCACTTCTCAGAGAAAAAGTAAAAGGATTTCACTATATATCTCCCAGTGTTTGCTCTGTTAAGAAAAATGAATTATGAAGATGATGAAATTTTAGAAAACATACCTAATTTTTAAAAAGTTTTTGCTAGAACTTGTTTTATCATATAAAGGCCCTGTTTCCTGAAATGCACCAACTGCTTTACATTATTTTACACAAGAAATAATGCATTCAAACACCTGTTCTGCAAACTGTAATTTCAGGGACAGCAAAAGGTTGAAAAGCATTCAATAAAGAATTTCAGACCCATTCAATTCTCCATAGCCTGTGCCAGGTCTGGCCAAAAGGGGCAAGAGATGTCTGAAACATATTGATCTCAACCTATGAGAATCATAGAATCATTGAATGGTTTGAGTTGGAAAGGACCTTAAAAGATCATCGTGTTTCAACCCCCTGCCATGGGACACTTCCAAGGTAGGAGCATCCACAACCTCTCTGGACAACCTGTTCCAGTGTCTTACCACCCTCACAGTCAAGAATTTCTGCCTAGTAGAATCGAAATTGTTCCCTGTATTTCAGTGGACAGAAATGAAGTTACAGAAAATAAATGCTAAACCACAAAAAGTTTCAAAACTTAAAAGAAAATACTCAGTTGCTTTTGCCTAGGGATTGCATAACTCATTTAATCAGAAACTCACAGGATAAGAAGAGCTTGATCTAAATATGAGGTTGCACATTTGCACAAGAATTTACTTTTTGTAGTATCAAGATATTTTCCCTTTCATCATTATCCTTTGACAAAATGACACCAGGCAGCATTTCACAGGCACTGCAGGTGAGGTTATATGCCATTTGCCAAACCCACTTGCACAAACTGCTCCCAGGGTTTCTTGTTTTCACCAGATGGTGTTAGGGTGGGATCGGTGGCGAGCACCAAACCTGCCTATTTCTGTACTGATCCCTTCTGAAAGACTTGCTGACAGCAACATGTGAAAAGCAGAGCTGTGAAGTCGTGCCTCCTGTGCGTGAACTGGGTTTTTCACAGCATCAGTCAACTGTCTGGAAAAGATAGCCATCCCCCGTATGCTCCCCGTCTCCTTCCCTGAGCCCCTTCCAAACAGTTAAAAACAAGTCCTGACACCAGACAACATTTTTTTGAATATATATTATCATGCCAAGAAATCTTCATTCTTTGGGTTTTGTGTTACATTTCAAAACAATATACAGCAACACTGGTCCTGGGACAGTGAGCAGTGCATGTATTCTTTCATTTATAACAGACTTGCTACATAAAGATTTATCATAGATTTTGTTTCAAGGAGACCCAACAGAAAAGACAAGGCTTGTCAACACAGTGATGGACTTGCTGTGCAATTTTTGGGAGGGTTGTAAACAGAAGGTGACATAAGATAGAAACCTGATTTTAACTGAAATTACTCAGGATAGGCAAAAGTAAGCTATTCATGATGCATCATGCCATCATCCTAGATTAACTTTCAGCTAAAATGAAGGCTTACTGGGACTGTGAGTAATTTTAAGCCATTTCATCATGAGAGCTTCCTTAGGTAGAAGGCATTCCTTCATCACACTTTCAGAAGGCAAACTACTGAGTGTGTTTGGGCAAGTCTGAAGAAGGGACACCTTTAAGCCCTGCTAAACAGTTTTCTTGGAGAGCTGATATTCTCAGAGAAATATTTGGCCCAACTATAATCTAACATATTTGAGTCTTTAATAGCATACAATGCCTATGCATCTTAATATTTCTGACAATAATGATCTTAAATATTGAGCAGATGCTTATTCATAACCCTTTTGACTCCTTTTATCCTTTTTTTTTTTTGTCTTCTCCTCTACATTGCAATTCAGTTCATCTGTTTTCAAACTTCAGTTAAGCTGAAAACACACAAAGAAAAACCTGCCTGCGCTTGCTCGATACTATTTTGCAGTTAAGGTAAAAACAATGAGAGGTCTTTCATTGTATGAACAACACCTTCACTTGGACTGAACATGTCAGACTGCCTTCGAGCACTGGCTGTGAATGCCAGGAAAGCTGTAACATGGTGATTGCAGTTTTTGGGAGAGCTGCAGTACATTTGAGCTTATCTGGATATGAACATGTATCAGCCAAAAAGTGTTCTTTAAGTTTTTTGAAAGAAAAAGCTTGCAGAAAGAGGAGGTAAAAGTTAGGTACCCAGCCACACTATTTTTGGATCTAAAAATGACCCAGCATTAACAAGGATGGATCACTCCCACATTCCACCTCATGGAATGGCACCCACAGACTTCCAGCACTTGGAGGCTTAGGCTTCTTAATCAGAAACTTCCATCTGACTGTGAGAGCCAAATGTTGGCAGTTTAGCAAACGAGTTCCTGGTCTGCCAGTCTAGAGAATTACAAGGTTTAACAACATCATGGGAAACAAGTTGATCCTTTCATTTTATCTAACATTCAATGTATTCTGTCCACCTCTCCTTAGGAAACAAACCAGTTCCAGTGAGTGTCACAACCTGTTGTTTTAATGTCAGTCCCATGACCTTCAGCAAAATAAAGCACAAAATACGGCCTCCAGGGAGGAATAACTAACCCCAGGCACCAGGACACAACTCAGGCAAATGTCAGCAAAGCAGCTTTGCAGATATGGCCCTGGGAGTGCTGGTGGACGTCTAGCTGACCATGAGCCAGCACTGGGCCCTTGCAGCAAAGGTGGCCAGCAGCCTCCCAGGCTGCATCAGGCAACACTGCCAGCAGGGCAAGGGAGGTCATCCTTCCCTTTGCTCAGCACCAGTGACACACCAAGGTTGGGAATGCTGTGTCCAGTGTTCAGCTCCCCAGTACAAGGGAGACAAGGACTTCGTGGAGCAAGTCCAGCAAAAGGCTACGGAGATGATTAAGCGACTGGAGCTACGGTCATACAAAGGAGAGACTGAGAGCTGTGCCTGTTCAGCTCTGGTGAAAAGAAGGCTTGGGGGAACACATGCCTATGTCCAAACATCTGATAGAAGAAGGAAAGAAGATGGAGCCAGGCTCCTTTAGGCAGCATGCAGTGACAGATCAAAAAGCAATGGGCATGAATCTGACATGGGGGAAATTCTATTTAAAGGTGAGAAGAGACCTTTTCACTGTGTTGGTAATCCAACACTGGAACAGATTGCCTGAAGTGGTTATGGAGTCTGTATGCTTAGAAAGATTTAATACCTGAAAGGGCATAGTCCTGAGTACCCTGCTCTAGAGGACCATATTTTGTGCAGAGGGCTTGGACTAGACAATCTCAAGAGACCCCTTCCCACCTCAGCTGTTCTGTTTTGCAATTCGTTTTTCTAACAATGCAAATTAATTTAGGATTTGTAGCTGTACTTTACTTAAAAGCCTCTTATTTTCTAAGTGAAACAGTGTGATATTTTAGGAATTAAATAGGAACATTTAATGCTGATTCAACTTATCAGGTACCCTATTGTGCGCTTATGGTTGCACAGTTTCCTCAAGTCCTTATTCTTTCTGTATCATCCTCCAACTTCATAATCTAGGGCATTTAGTCATGCAATTCAGCATCTGGTCCTCAATCTACAGATCTGAAATTGCTTAGAAATGTCTTCAGAAAAATTCAGAAAGAGAACTTACAAACCCTATGAGACCCATAGGAGGCTTAGGATGAGACCCGAGACAAAGAAGGCCAGGAGTCAGAGTGTGAATGTGGAAGACAGTGACCAGAACTACAACCCAGCCCTCGCCCCTGCAAAAGCTATGCACACAAATTTTAGTCCTTATCACACAGAGATACTCACAAATGTTACAGTTAAGTGCTTTTTTTTGTGCATGTTATGCAGCTCCTCACTTTTCTGCAGCATTGTTTCTGTGCATTACTCCATGACCACTGAGTTATGAAACATCCTGCAATTGTGAATATCAATGAAATCCCACCTTGACCAGTGCATTGAAACATCTTTTCATCTACAGCAGAACTGTGCTTTGGCTTAAATTCTGAGTGAATGCTTAATAAAAAAAATTTTTTTTTTTTGAGCCATGACTTATATTCAGGAAAAAGCATTTTTCATGTACAAATGACTTTTTCTAATTCACTTGCTTTAAAAAACAAGCAAATCATTTTGCATGTTTAATGTAAACTCTCAAAAATGCAGATCTTTACAATAGCACTAAAAACAACTTTATAATTAAGTCCATTCCAAACTTAACTCACATTTAGAAATTTATGTTAAATCATACTTAAACAGTAAATGGATTCAATTCCTACTAATTCAGTATTCAACTATCAGCTGAAAGACTAACTTAAAAAAAGTAATGTTAGTCCTGATATTTGTGGTTAAAATAAAAACTTCTACTCTACAAGTATAATGAATGTGGCTAAACAGCTGCTAGAGCCACTGCTGGAGGAAAAAAAGCAATTTAATAAGGAGTAAAAGGATAATTATCCAGTATCCTGATTCATTTTAAGATATAGCATCTTCAAGCAACAGAACACCCATACTTCCCTTAATTGATAACTGAAAACATTTCCTTGGGCTAACTAAATATCTAGTTGACTGAATTTTCATTTAAAAAAAATGGTGATACGATCCCCTGGGGAGAATGTTCTTCAATTATAAACAGCCATGCTTCATTTTATATTCTCCTCTCATACCTTATTGAGAAGCCCACATTAAGCTCATGCCATAAATCTCTTCAGAAGCAGACAGTGTTTACTATCATTCATACTTTTTCCAGATCAAGAATAAATAAGAAGCCATTCTCCACATCTGGACAGCATCACACGCTATGTATTACCAGCACTACTAAAGCTCAAATCTACCCTTAACAATCTTCCTCTATAAATGGCATCAGCCACATTTCACAGTTCACAGGGAACATATTTGTTCTGCACCTTCTAAAAAGCTGGTAGAGGAAGTGCCCTCAGGAGGTGACCTCCCATTATGCCACAGGCATAGGAAAGAGAAAGCAGGGCCAAAAGGACATTCATGGCAAATTATGGTAATTGTTTTTGTTCCTGTCTCATTCCTCAAGGTTTTTTTTTCTGGGTGTAGAGGGAATGTAGCAAAGGCAGAGGAATTAAGCTCAATGATCTCTCCCTGCCTCATTTTACCTGTGTGCTGCTCTGTCAGTTCTTCCTATTGCTGCCTCCCTTCTTAAATTCCTGTTTAGTTGTGCAGCTCTCTTAGTGACAGCATTTGGTGTCAGCTTTATCAGTGCAGATCCTGCTGATCTATTAATCCATATGCTGTCAACACTGAAATTTATCCTTCACTCTCTGACCACATCATGCCTTTTCTGCTCACCACCTGCTCCTCTTCCATTCCTACTGCCCAGCAATTTCCTTGTGCACTCAAAAATGTTGCTGTGGGGGCCATCATCTTTATATACCTCTGGCAGCTCCACCCTCGTACACTCGGTATCTCATCCTATCACTGACTTTCCCAAGTGGAGATGCCCTTGTGACCTGCAAAATGTGCCTTGAAGAGATCTTTCAACTTAAACACACATTTTATCCTGGCTTGCTTTTCCCCCAGTGAGAAACTCATGGTCTGAATGGAGAGAGCACCAACAATTGCCCAATGCCAGGGCTCTTTTTAGCATTAGCCATAACTCCTGTTGATCAATACCATTTAATAACAGCCAGGCAGGTGGTAACTGCCATTTCTCTGCCTGCTGCTTCTGAGTAGATCCCTGGGTGGAGCAACTCCATGCCCAGGGTACAACTCTTCTTCCCCCAGTTCTCACTCACCTGATTGCCTTCAGGCTGTAGACTCTCTTCAGCTGCCATCTACTGATTTGTCAGTCACTGAAGCTGACTGCCCCTGGACTGGTGCTACAAACACCTGTGTAGCTGCTAACCCTAGTGAAGAACGAAAGGACAGCTGACACCTACCTGGCACTTGTGTGCTGTGGGGAGAACTGGAAGCAGAGCAGAAAGAGGCAATATAGACCAGTTCAGAAGAGACACAAGAAATGGAAAGGTGAAGAAAGCGAAGCAGGAAGAAAATCTGTCATGTTATCTATCATAACAAAACTTTTGCTGCTTTGTTCTATAAACCTTTGAACAATGGACTTTGGGAGCAAAGCCAAGCATTAAATTAGTACTATCCTTTGTGTTGATCTATGCCTGAGATGAACTGTATCACCATGGCCCAGTTTATAATATAGGGCAGAAACATGTTATAAAATGCACCTGGCACACAATTATCCTGTGTTCAGTTTTGGGCCCCTCACCACCAGAAAGACATTGATGGGTTGGAACTTGTCCAAAGGAGAAAAACGGAGCTGGTGAAGGGGCTGGAGCACAAGTTTTACAAGGAGCAGCTGAGTGAGCTGGGATTGTTTAGCCTGGAGAAAGAAGGCTCAGGGGTGACCTAATCTCTCTCTACAACCACCTGAATGGAGGCTGTAGCCAGGTGGAGGGTCACTCCTCCAAGCAACAAGCGCTGGGGGCAAGAGGAAATAGTCTCAAGTTGCACCATGGGAGGTTTAGATTGGATATTAGGAAAAGTTTATCTACAGAAGGGCTCTCAAGCGTTGGAACAGGCTTCTCAGGGCAGTGGTGGAGTAACCATCCCTAGAGGTGTTTAAAGATATGTAGTGGTGGCACTTAGGGACATGGTTTAGTGGTGGACTTGGCAGTGCTGGGTTAAGGGTAGGACTCGACAATCTTAAAATTTTTTTCCAACCTAAACAATCCTATGATTCTATAATTATTCCCCTCTGATGGCCAACCTGAGGGGCCCACTGGAGCGTTCTGTGATGCTCTGCTACTTGGGCTTTCTCTATATATAAACTGAAGTTTTTGGGTCTACTGAAAGAAGGAAGTAAGAGCCTTCCACCACTGTGGAGCTGAGAAGTACCTAGACCCAAGTGCTGGAAAGCGGTACCAGATCCCCCAATATCGATGCAGTATAGATACCACCAAGGTTATTAGTGGGCAGAGAGGTTCGTATCAATGGATCACATAGCAGGAAAGTAAGCAAAACAGTAATTAACATACAACCCCTGTTTATTTCAAGCTGCTTGTGGAGTTTTCAAAAGTGCTTTTTGGCATGGGCTTGATTTAAAAAACTCAGCTGAAATAAACCCAGTAATAGATGCAAATCATATATTCAAACCATAAACCCATTTAAAATCTAACAGTAGACTTTGTTCTTCCCATAAGCTTTGATATTCAGATGCTTTAATCTCTGCTATGAAGCCTCCTAGGACATGCCCTTACAGATTTACTTACTTACTTTCAATACCATGAACACAGTTATTTACTGACCGTTTTCAGGCCACCATTCAATCCCCTTAGGAAAGGTTTCATTTAGCCAACAGCAGCTCTCCACAAAGCAGAACAGCCAAGAGGTCAGTGTCTGCCTTCCTTTCTTCCACAATAGAGGGCACCAGGTATTTCTGGTGTGTAGCTCATCTCATTCCATCTGGAGGTAGACATTTAAACTAGGCAAGATGTAGGTCCCGTCATTAGGTCTACAGCTAGGACAGAAGAGCCCAAACTTAGTCTTTATCAGATCCAAGTTCAAACGTGCTTCCCTGTGCCAAGTAGCTCCTATGGGTAAGAGCTTCAGAAAACATTTACTAGGAAATACAGGGCTTGTAGGAAGAATTTAGGCTGTCTCTGTCTGGGCTTTTCAAGTGTAACACATCACTAACCATGTAACATAAAACTGTAATAAAATCCAATCTCTTCATCAAGTTTTTGTCAGAAATGTAGTGGCATTGTTGCAACCACTGCAGCCACCTTTGCTTGTATTATAAAAAAGAAGTTATTTTTACAAGGTCCTGGAATTACCAAATACCCTCCAGTCATCCATTTTGTGTCAACCAACTGCACAGACATTGATTAAGGAAAAAAAGTAACAAAGTTATGTGTCTGGAACACAAGAGCAGATCCTTTAAAATACTTACAATGTACTTCATTTGACAGAGGCACTGCTGCCACTCAGACCTGCTTGTTCAGCCACCCTGGCCCATGGCAGCTCATACCCAGAGCCCCATGGAGTATTGCAGAAAATCTGCTGCTGGCACAGGGGAGCCCGGGGCTGCCTGCCTGCCTGATCCCCGGCAGCTTGTCGGTGCCGGATAAGGAGGTGTCGCAACCTTCCTAAAAGCGTCTCCAAAGCGAAGCCGCTCGGCAGGAGCGCCACACACACACGTGCATGCACACACACACACGGACAGCTCCTTGAAATGGGTCAACAGCAAAGAGGCAGGAAGGGTCTTCGTACAGTGTTCCATGGGAGAGGTTTATTGCAGCCACACGTGTGAAGGATTCCAGGGACGAAGACAAAGAACATGGGAGGGTCCAGGTTTATATATGGGAGCGGATTGAGCATCCAGGACCAATGATCTGAGGGCACGGGGGCGGTACGCAGGTGGAACCAGGGTAAAGGAGACAATGGGAAAACTCTGAGGGAGTGACGATGGGGCAGGGCTAATGGGGGAACACGGAGTGGAGAACCTTCTAGGGCATGGGACATATAAGGTACCAAAGGGCAGGGAGGCCAACGGGCCAACCAGGGAAGCAGAACTGGGGTACATTAGCATACCAGAACAATGCATCCTGGGGGAAGCCTCTTCTGTTCACCCTAACCTGGGGAGGATCTTTTGGTACTAGGGACTGTCCCACCAGTGGACTCTCTTTGTCCCTTGTACCACAGGCCCACCAGCCGTCACACCTGCCGTCACCCTCCCTGTTCTAACAGGATCTATCACAGTCAGATCATGCTGAATATCCCTTCTCCAAAGGTTTTTCTGAGTGTGGGGAAGGAAGCTCTTGTGGACACTGCCATTAATTTATATGCAGTAGGTGACTATTTTTGTTTCTAATCTTCTGCACCTGTGCCCAGCATGTTGGATTGGTGAATTTTAAATAAATTACATTTTGCATACTCACCCCTTTTGTGATTTTATTATGCAAATAATGCTCATCTTTTCACCTCTGAAACCATCCACATGCCACAATTTCAAAGTCAGACTAATTTATAAATACGCTGAGAAAGGCAGATCTTTTTTAAGTACTCAATACAATAAGAACTGATTTCTGTTACTTTGTAATCTGGAGGATAAATGGGAGAGCCCACTGTTTTCACGTGGTTTTTCTCTTTCAGAAAATAGAAGTTTAATTGTAATTTTTATCTATGGTTATATTCGGTTCTCTCCAGATTTTTGCAAGTCATCTTAAATCCTGCCTGTTCAACTGGCTGTGGCTATTTTATGATTTTATGAGACACAGATTGCAATTCTGAAAGCAAAAACCACAATCATTTCTTCACATGGTTGGGGATGGATGAATTCCCAAGGTAAGGAGGGCCAGGCAGGGGAGGAGGAGAGTAGGACAATGCAGAGGACAACAAGAGGGAGAGCTGGCAGTTTTCTGAACATTTGGATTGCTCTCTGGAGGTTGCCCTGGAAATCGGTGGAGTTTGCAGCAGGATGTATTGGAAAGATATTGAGCACATAATCCTCAGCTCCTTCATAAATGCTGATCCACAGCTGGGTCACATCAGCTGCTGCAGAGCAGAAGCAGTAGTAACAGATGTCACCAGTACGAAAATATGTTGGCTTTGTTAAGCCTCATCTTTTGCAGAGGCAGACACAGACTGGTCCCACACATCATGCTCATTTTTGACTCCCTGTGAGGTTTGAGTGGAGAGGGACTCCCTTCACTACTCATTTTATCTACAGATTCAAACAGCAGAACCCGGTTTCTCAACATTTGGGACCATATTGCCTAACTGCAGGCATTTATTACAGGCTTTTGATGTATGCATACTGCTTATTTATCACTCAGAGCAAGGGTCGATCATTCTTGGCTAGAAGATTATGAATATTGCTCAATGCTTTCTTGACCTTAGTCTCAAGAATTAAGTGAGTCAGCTGTCTTGGTCGACTGAATACAGTCCTGCTCTAGTGGAGCTGGTCCAGTTCCAACTCTTGGAGGATGTTTTTCTATTTCATTGGTTTCACATACTTTTTACATTTGAGCCTCTCTTTTCAGCCTAACTAGGAAAGTAAGTAGTCAAAATTTCTGGTTAGAAGTACTTTCTTCATTATTGTCTTCAGTTAATACATTCGCTTATTTTCTCTAATGAGTGCCCTGTCACCTCTGTGTTATGCAAGACTTCTTTGGTACACCCAAACCAACCAGTAACTACCAACCCCAAAGACACCCACTCTAATGATGACTCCAATAGATCAGATAGATATAGAAATAATTCAAAGGAGTCATTAGCAATCTTAGCTTGCACAAAAAATAAATAAGGAAACACAATAATAAAAAAGTGTATTTGATCTGTTCACATTTAGCATCAATTATAGAGATAACGTAAAGTCAACAGATTTCAAATTTTAATTACCTTTAAATTTGCATAGTGGTTTACTAAATGTCTTTTTGTTTAAGTCTGTTTAATATGGTATTTAATTAAATCTCATTCTAGGTCAAAGTAATTTAATTAAAAAAACTTATTGCCTGTAGGTCCTACATAAACAGTGTTGAGCACACCTTGTGCTTGGAAGCCCATATGATCATCAACAAAGTTGCTTCCTTGTTCAGGAATGAGCTGATTACTTATAAACCTCAATTACTGGAAATGGGGAAACAGGGAAATGCTTTGCCATTGGTAAATCCCAATGCAAAATACAGTTGTACCACAGGACAGCTCTTCTCTACAGAGTGGCTGTTGTGGTGTAAGTGGGATACCACATGAAAGCCCAGCACACATATCCTTCTCTGAGAAGGAGTGAAAGGATACAGTATTTTAAATAATGCTCCAAAGATTTTACTACTAAACACTGAAAAAATCCCAAACACATACATTCCTCTTCTCCAGGGTGCACCTAACATGAAGCTTGGATAGCATTAGGATAGCTTTAGATATCTGTACCTGACCCAAAGGATGTAAAATTTGATGAACAACAATCCAGTCATCAGTTTAAGAGTTCAAACAGTGTTCCGCCAAGGATCTGGGCAATCTTGAGCAGATTAAAAACATATTTAAGTCTTGGCAGTATTTTCCTCTTAGCCTTACAATATTTTTCATTTCCAAATGGAAATTTGTCCAAGCTTGCGGCTATCTTGAGAAACAGGGTCCATCAACTGTGGGTTGTAACACTTCACATATTCTCCTGGTCCTGCTTTCCCTCCACTCAAAATGCTGCCATGGAGACTATTTTGTTTCCTTGCTTTGATGATAATGGATTCATATTTGCAACAGCAGACTCACAAATGTCTGAAGACTCTCAAGGTCCCTCTGAGCAGAACCTATCTTTACCCACCATTTCTCATTTGTTACTGAGCTGTTGATCCTAACTCTGACAGAGATACCTGCCTCTGCTACCCAGTCAAAGAAATCTCAATCAGACAATCAGATTTTCCCCCAAGAGGCTCCCACTTCTGGGCAGAATTTGTTCATAACACCTGTGAGGCCACAACTTATTGTCTTCTTAAAAAAATCTTGGAAGAAATCTAGAAAGATTTCCCTTCAGCATGATGTCTACAAAAAAAATGACAAGATTTGTTGGGATCATGGCTTACTTTAAGAGAGAGCTACTGTCTTATTTCTCTCTCATATCTATTTGTTGCATTTACCTGCTGCTTTCTGACATAGTTAGCATATGCAATCTTTTGCAGTCTTTGCAGTACATACCCATAAAGCACTGAGTGCAGCGGGAAGGGCCCACAAGGAGGGCTTCTGAAATGCTGTCATAATATAAATAAGCACAAAGAAATAACAACAGCATGTGAAAAGGATTTATTTTACCCTCTGCTTTCATCAGTGAGAAAAAGAGGACTCTAATATCCAGACAGAATAACCAGTGCATATTGCACACAGACTACATGTACCAGTCAATGTGCAAAGGATTTCACAGGATGCCTGATTACCTTCACAGGGAATCAGCTGCATATCTGCAGAAGAGTTTCACACTTCATGATGACACCATAAAAGAGAGTCCAAGCTGAAGCACACTTAAGTACCGTCACATCTGATTTGCCGCATTCTTGGTTCCTTCACTGCAGTTCTCCACTAGGGGTGGGGACACAGGTATCCCAAAAGGTCATTCAGCTCCACATCTGGATTTGTGCTCTTTGGTTCAAGATTGTTTAGAAGCGTAGGTTAAGGATATTTTCACAAGTGGCATGCACTGTCACACAAGCCATCTCTCTCCTCTATTTATCCTATTCTAAAACTACCTAAAATATAGTGAAGAAGGGAAAATATGCACTTGATAAGGCAGACTAGGAAGTTTTGAAGGAGCATGGTTGCTGCTTGATTTTCAGAGGTATGAAGCCCCCAGAAGATCTTTGCAGGCCTTGACTCTCAAAATAAACCTTTAAGTATTTAACACTGATCTTCTGACACCTTGAGGAAACCAGGCTACCCCAGGAAACACGTGTATAAAAGCAGTCACTATTTTTTGTAGGCTATGTGGCCATGTGCAGCTGCTTATTTAAGGCAAGCTTTGAACTGTGAATGAAATGCAGAGATAGAAAATCTTGCAACACTGTGGCAAATTATGTAAATAACATACACAAGGAAGCACTCTCAAACAGTGATCTTGTGTTCTCTCTAAATTTCCATCAGTTGGATTCTAACTAAACACTGTTCATCTTGTGTTGTTATTTGGAGAGAGAACCCAGTGGGAACTCTGCTTCTCTGAACCATGTCCTCGATCTTTTTAACTTAAAACCTCCACCACCCACATCCCTGGACATTCCTACTTTTACCTGCAAATATTAACCCTTAATTCTGCTCTACCTTCTCAGATCCCAAGGCAATTGGTTACTAGGCAACCACGCCCTATTTTCCCTAGGCTTGCTTTTAATTGGAGCCTGTGCTAAATAACATCACAAAAGAGGAAAGGCACTTCCTAACGGTGAATAGCCATTACTAAAGTCATGGGAGAGATTTGGTGTGAGGGGGATGGGTACAGGAAAGCAGCCCCTTCCCTAAACTGTGCTGTTACCACCACCAAACAATTGCTAAATGTACAAAGAACTTTTGTCTCTTTGTCTTCCAAGCACAAAAAGAGGCCCACATGAAGGTGAGCTCTGTGATGTCTGGTGACCTGCCCCAGGGTTATCCCATCATTCCTTCTGCCCACTGGCCCATTTCTCATCCACATCACCTGACAGAGCCCTCTGTGGATGGAGGAAACCACTGACCTGCTCATCCTTCTCTGGGAAGAGGCCAACACCTGTTTCACCACAGACAGAGCCTGCAGCTGATCTACCCTGTCTGCCTCCAGAACAACAGGATACAGAGGACCCTCGGGAAGCAAACTGAATTGACAGTGCTGCTGGTGTTACAGGGATAAGCCACTCCACCACTGGAGTCTGGATCCACCAGACCCAAAATGAGTTCAGTTCAACAGCAAGTATTTTGGCACAGATTTTCAAAGAAGGCCAACTCCAGCATGCTCCATTCCCACACCAATACACTGCACATGCAGCAGGGTGGTCTGGAAACAGAGGAATTTTTGCAGCTATTTCTGAAAGCTCAAATACAAAAGGTGCCACCTTTCAAAAAGTACAGGTCCTTCTGCCTTTGGCAGTACTGTCTCAGAGGAAAGTGGGAACATGCACCAGAAACCCTACAGTTCCACACTCCAAACAGAACATGAACAAGCCTGTGTGCATGCAGGAGGTGAGAACATACTTGCATGATGCGAAGCGTGGTAACGATGAATGTTTCAGTACACAACCCCTCTAATGCTTTAGTAGTCATTAGTTTTTACAGTGACTATTTTCTGCCCAGATCAGCTCATTAAATCAGTTCTCCACACTGCTGTATGAGTCCCAAAAGAAGAGTTAGAAACTTGAAAGAAGCTGGGATAGACAAGCTGCAGCAGCATCCACCAGATGACATTAAACTGCTACAGAAACATCTCAAAAACTGAACTAATCTACCAAATATTCCCATTGTTGTGTTACATGGAAAGTAGTGATGGGAATTTTGCTTCCACCATAGACATGTCTACAGCAGCAGGGGCACAGCACTTGAAAGCAGATGCTGACTAGACCTGCTCCAAGATGCTGACCTGACCTGGCCTCACAGATGAATTTATGCAACAGTCACAGCGGAAATAAAAAATAAATATATTATTTTCCTTATTTAATGAATGGAAAATGAATGATGCAATTGATTTTTTGGAAGAGTGTTTAACCAGAGAAATGACTGACCTAAGTATTGGGCAAAGGAGTAGTGGTACCAAACACTTTCATGAAGTGAGAGCTGTGGAGCAAGCTCTTTTCTTCTAAAGAGAGCTCTGCTAGCTTCTCCACGTAACTCTTCACTGCCTAGAAGCCAAATGGTCCAAGCAAATTCAGCCAGGCTGCAGAGACAGATCTCACAGGCTGGCTTCATCCCACCAAACTGAAAGCATTTAAATAAATTACTTTATAAATTTACAACCTGATTACTTTATATTTACTGGAGGAACAATACTGCCTCAAATGTGAACTTCCCTCTGGAAGCCTATCTGAATCGGTGGATTAAAAGGGGTTTCTTGACCCCCAACTCCAGATGTAAAACGCAAGTCCGGTGGGAAAACCCCGGGCGGTACTATGGCTGTGCACCAAGTAAACAGTTCTCCATTGTGCCTCATTTGCTCCTCTGTGCCAAGAGAGATTTTCCTAAACGATAAGAATGAAATACTTCACTCAAGATCTTCAGGAACTCAGAATTGGTTTGTGATACCTGAAATAGCACTACTTTTACAGTTCCTTTATACCTCATCCTGAGTCGTGACACATATGTTCATGATATCCCCTGCCAGACAGCCGATAAGACTTGGTCCAGAATATCCCAATGACTAATTGGTAAGACTATATCTTAAAGAGAATGACTTCTTCTAATTTAATTATGTGTTTGACATCTTTATATAAGTTTTGTGAGATGATAAATACATTTTCACCAGGTTTCCACTGATGCCATATGGTGGCTCACAAAAAACTGAACAGATGAGGTGTAATGAGGCTCATAAAATAAAATAACTAACTAACTAAACAGAATAATAATAAGAATAACAAGAGGAAGACCTGCTATTAAATTTTAGAATTTGCAAGATGATGTACCATGTACCTTTCTCCTCTGGTATTTCTGGTAGATGGCCAGAAATGCCTCTGCCCTTGTCAAAGGAACCAGTGGACTTGTGAAGAGAAGCAGTCCCAGGAACATTTCAAATACGAATAAATGGCAGAACAGAAACACCTTTCACAAAACAGGTACAAGCCAAACATCTTTTCAAGTGGGAAAACTGTGGGAGATGCCAGCTGATGGACATGGTAATACTGACTTAGAATGAGGTAACAGCTTCAGATGGTCAGGTGACTAGTTAGTCAAAGGCACCGGGCCAGAAGTCCAGCTGTTGTAGTAGGGTGAAAGAGCTACAGGCAACAAATGGGAAGAAGCTTCAGATGGGATAGTTGCTGCCTGTCCTCTCTTCCCTTGAAAGTGGAGGAGGGTCAGAATATGTCTTGATGCAACAGAAAAAAACCTCAAACAACCCTGAGTACTGCAGATCAGTATTAAAGATTCGCAAAGGGATCATCAGGCTCAGGGCAGTACTGAAAGCAGCAGCAGCTGTTGCCTGAGGAGGTTCTTCAGGGTTGATTCACACTCCACCAAATATGCAGCCACCCCATTGCCAGACTAAGCACATTTGGAGGGCCAGGAGAATCTCTAAAAAAATACATCAGCCTCTGCCTTAGTGCCCCTTCCACAGTTCAGTCTGGCAGAGTGACTGAGTGTCCTCTGGAAACCAAAGGGCAGCCACTGGACACTTCTGGAACTGCAGCAGTCCCTAAAAACTTAACACAATCCCTACTATCATCTTGTGACACATGCAAACAACTAGACAGCGCTGTACATTTTCCATCAGGGTTATCTGAGTATTTACTCAGTAAGTAGCATGAAAAATGCTTTTGTGTGACCCCAGTTAGAACATGGACACAAACAGCTCAGGATTTGTCTGCACAGGGGCCAGTTTCACTTGAGCTATGCTAGAGAAGAGCATCTCTGCAGTGAAAATCTGTCCAGAGTGTTAAAGGAAACCCCAGCTAGTATTACTGTGGGAGACATCCACTGGTTAGTTATTGTTGGAGCTATGGCTCAGGAAGATGGTGGGGCTTAATCACAGTTGCTGTCAGAACCAGCCTTCCTCCACCCCTCTTTTCACTGTGAGTGTGTGCTGCTTCTCTGACCTGGCTGCAGGACAAGCCCAACAACAGTGACTCATCTGCTTTGGAATGGCTAGATTAAGAGCAGGATGTTTTTATTTTATTTTTGGTTTAATGGTGAGATTATTCAAGAAAATGGGCCAAAACGGATGTGCAGATCAAAGGAAAGGACTCTGCTGCCACTTATTTCAAGGTAGTCTAACTGATGGTAAAATCTCGTATGAGCACTTAAGCCTTTCTTCATGTCTTCACATTTCCACTTCTCTCTGGTTTTAACAGATTTGTCAGTAACAACAACTATTGCATCTCTAACCTCTGGGCATTTCCTAAAGCCTACTGCCTCCACCTAAACCCATCACCCTGCAAGACTCCTCTGTAGGATTCCTGGTTTAGATATTAATGTCTAAAATAATGTCTTCAAATAGAAGCAGCAGAAGCGCAAGGCAGAAATAAAGACACACAGAGCAGGAAAGAGGGAGGACAGCACTGATTAAGTTTTGCTGTGTTACAGCTTGTTCTCCCAGAAAGGCTTGCTGTCAGCTGTTCCTAGCACCGTGCATGTGTGTCTTCTGGCTGGAAAACACTGCCTTGTGTGTCAGATGCAGCATAATTTCTCCTGTCTATGGCTCACTAATTGCAGACCCACTTCAGGGTCGTTCAGCCTCCCTGCTCAACAACATGCTGCATTTCACCTTAATAAAAAAACCTTCCTAGGCCAGACCCTACAATGAGAAACATGATATACTGATTAAGTTACACCAGCTATATATTTTCTTACATCCCATATAAAAGAATGGTGCACTTCTCTAAACGCTCTAAGGATACAGACCATACTGTAACCAGAGGGGGAAAAGCAAGGGCCCCCACCTCTTCTGGCCATATGTCCTTAATAGGTCCTTTCACAAGGAAAGTACTGTTAGGCTGGGAAATGGGAAATAAAGCATATTGATTCAGTCTGGTCATAAATGGGCAGAAAATAAGGAATAGATATATCAGACATTATCAAAATAGGGGGGAAAAAAAGACAATTTTTGTACATATTTACACCCTGTTCAAAAATCCAGAGGGAACCTGTGTAGCTCTTTCTTTAAATTCCCCAAGCTGAAGAGATGCTTATGAGATTTCACTACCCTGACTGTATTTACCCTATTTTATGTTACCACAAAGAGGACTTAGAGCTGATAAAATATACTTCCAAAGAGCACATTAGTCTCCTTTTGGAATGATGAGCTGCCATTAAAACTGACAGGTATTTTCTATAATTTCCCATGGGAAAATATCCCCTGACTCCTCTAAAAGCTTTTCAAACCCCAGTGCTGCTGCCATTCACAAGGCACAAGCAAAACACCCCACTCCTGCTGTCCACTTCCAAGCACTCTTCAAAAACAAATGACAAATTCCCCAACAAATTGCTACTGAATACAATTTGCCTGCCCTCCTTGATTTTGCTTATAAAGAAGAGTGTTTTGTTCACATTACTCTTCCTGCCAAAACCATATTATCACAATTTAAAGGGGGAAATTACTTTGTGGGACCCTTTAATTAAAAGAGGGTCACATTTCATTGCCTTTTTTCTCTGTGATAGACATTGCTATCCCTCCCCTCTCCTTTCTCTATCTCCCAAAAACCAATACAGAACAGGTTGGCATGATTGTCTTTTACTGAACCTATATCACCACTGAAATTCACTCCTTTTATACACTGTCAGAATGTAGCATTGCACAATGCAATAAAAAACTGTTTTATTCATCGAGGGCTTACCTGGCACAGGTTATCACACTGCTCTTTTTAGTACTGTGCAATGATTACATATTACAATTTTCTCACTAGTGTGTTTATTTAGCATTAAAAATAATTGCAAGGAGCACAGTATCACAGTCTTGCTTTTATTTTTTTAACAATTATTTTCTTGTCCCATTAATTGCATCTAAATTGTTCAAATTTTAATGTGTTGTTAAGAGTAAAAATTAATTAAGAGCATATTTTTCTATATTGTTAATTTTCTCTGAACTAGGAAACTAGTTACTCATCCCTGCCATCGGTCTAAGTGAACTGCTATGTCCATTTTCTCTCAGAAGAGAGATAATGTTGCATGAGCATGTGTTTTTTGAATGATTAGATTCCTTACCTCTGCTTCACTTCTATCTAACTGAAATATCAGTCAGGAGGCTGCACCAGACATACAGTGCCTTTTATGATCAGATATCTTTCTGCCTGGCAGACCACCGCAAGATTTTAAGACTTTCTGCAGTAATTTCATTTTTTCCTTGAAAGAAAATTTTCTCCTCTAAAGGTATCCCCTCTTCCTTTTGAGGCTGATACACATCTATGAAGCATCTTGCTTTCCTTGCTTAGAAACTCCTGGATCAGCAGAAGTGTCTTCAATAGTAGGTGTTAAGGGTTTCTCTGACAGCATGAGGCATTTGGATGGCACACTCCTAAGCTCATTTCAAAAGAAACTATGGGCATTTCATTTTCACTGTTATACATCACAAATTTATCACAATTGGAATAAAAAGACTTAGCAAAAAACCCCATAAGCACCTCCTTGTCAAGAAACCATTATCTAAATAGCCTCTGAGATGTATCACAAGCACAAACTACATTCTTTCATTGAGCAATGCCTTTCAAAGCCAAGAGGTAAAAAAGGCATGATAAAATACAGGTTCAGAAAAAGATGACCCAAGGTCTATATACTATAATTCAGCCGACATGAACTCCAATTCAAAACATGGGAACACTGAGGAAAATTAAGATAAATCACCCTAAAGAATGAAGTCACTGTGTAGGAGGTTGTGTCCCTCAAACCGACATGGGGATGCTTTCATTCAAGCATAAAGTAGTCATAACTCTCAACATCGTAATTCTGCTTAGAGAATTTTATGAGTTTTATCACAGATGCATTGACTTAAAGCATTAGCCGATTTGCCATATCTTTCTCCTATGTATGTGGGTATATATGGTCCTGCTCAGTGACAACTGATTTGAAAGTTGAGCTCAGATTTAACATGGCAATTTGCTCTGTTGCTATAAATTTCTCACCCAAAAATAACTGCAGGAAGGGTGAGGAAAGGAGGGAAGTCCTGAGCACAGCCAGTGCTATAGAAATATCTCCTGAATTCACTTTGAACTGAATTTTAGAAATATTTAAACCCCCTGAAGTTTTAGTTATCTCCACATCATCTTTCTCAGGTATTTCTGTGAACATGACAGGTTACAGCCAGAGCACTGTGCTGTCTTGGTCGTCTTGATAAGAGAGAATTGCCATTACAGGACAACGGAAGCTAAGGCTGTTTAAGAAACAACATTATAAAAGGCATTTTAAGAATCTGGGTTATAAAAGCTGTGGTTCTAGTCTAAAGAATGAGTCCATTAAAGAAAGCGCCACTAGATGTTTCCATGTTTATTATGTGCTAGTAACTCTGGGCTGAATGTGTGCAATTTGTGAGTACAAAGACATTTTTCTTCTAACAGCCAATCTTAAAAACTCAAGCTGGGATCTGAGAGGTGGGGTGGGCTTTTCATTCTCATACCTCATTACCAGGAAACATCAATTAACATATACTTGCTTATGCAACTGTAAGTGATCCTTACTATTCTGTTTTTTAATCCTGAAACTGGTTCGAAATCAAGAGCCAAAAAATGCAAACTAGACTACAGAGTTTACACAATGATGACCCAGTGCCCATATGCTGTAACTCGGCATATGTGAGCACAAATCGAAAACATCTGACTAAAGCCACAAATGTTGCAAAATTAGTAACTCAGGTAAATGGTGAAGATTCCACTGCTTAGAGTCAAACTCTCCCTAGAAAACTTGTTAGGTTGTTAGTGTCCTCTGAACTTCTGCCAGTATCTTTTCAGGAATGAGAGTTTGGGGTGCAATGTATTGTCTCAGACAAAGTCACAAAAAGCCAGATAGGAAGGCTATTACCTCCCTGTATTATCATGTAGTATCTCTGTCATCACTTCCCTGGTCGCAAGCATATAGTATTCTGAATTTATATTTAACCTATGGCTTAAGCACTAGAAGGGCAGAAGTTTATCAAAAAGGCTTTGAGCAACCACTTGTGTTCCACCCACACGTGCTGTAAGCCACCAGCACAGCTTACATGAACCCCGCTTGGAGCTCCTGCCTCTCCCTGGGATCAAGGAGGGAAACAATTAAGTCAGTAGCCATTCTCTAATGAAATGAGATTTTTAGAAGACTATCTGAAATTACAATTAGTTCATAATAATTAGCAATGAATAACAACAATAAAAATAGCATTCATTCACTTAAAATTATTTTTAATGTTATAATGACTGGTACATAATTATACCAGAGAACGGCTATTTAAAAGAGGGGAAAAAAGAAGATAACTTCAAAAGAAGAGAATTCATTTGCTGTTTATTTGTTTCAGGGTTCTAATTACTCTGGAAACCAGCAACCCTCCTGATAGGATTACTGACACGAATGCAACTGCAGCTGCAAGGAATGCTGAGCACATCAGTTTTTTAGCACCATTAAAACAGTCCTCTATAAATACCAGATGCATCTATCTATTTCTCTCCCTTCTCAGCACTTACTAGTGGAGCAGTCGCAGAGCATATCACAAAAATGAAATGTGTAGCTGTGGCAGAACTGGCGCAGTAGAGGAAGTAATTTGTATCAGGCTGTATAAGAGTTTAAGTTTTATTATTAAGTATATGTCACAGATATACTAGCATCAGTTCATCTTCTTTCCCCTTATAGTTCAGATTTACACACTTATTAATAAAATCCAGACGGTAATTTCAAAACCCTCATTTAGCAAAATAAGCCAGTCAAATCTGGTCAGAGTTGCCTGGACTCCATGTGGCAATGCAGAGAGCCCTGGCAACTTTAATTGTTGCTGTCTAAAAGAGATTTATGATGCTATCCATCCTGGTCCTAGCTAATAAATCACATCTCCCTCCAGTCTTCAGCAGATAGGTTGGATGAAAAAGGCTGATCGGTCTCATTAGGGCTCCTGCAAGCAGCGCAGAGGTAAGAAGGAGCCACTGGGCTTGGCACTGCTTTTGCTTTTGCCCATATGGACTCTCAGAGAATGGGCTTTGCTGATGGGGTTTTGAAAACCATCAAGAGGAGGATTTTTCCTCAGGAATGGAGGTTGGAGGAACCTTGAGCTGCCATTTTGTTCTGGTCCCAGCACCTAAAGCCTTTGGTTTGGTGCCTCTATGCCTCATCCTCCATGGAGCAACGCTCAGGTGACAATTCCTACCATCTGCCTTGGTTAGTAGGCAAGCTCTGCAGGATAGCCACTGCCTTCTACCATGCATACTGCAGCCATTCTCACCAGGGGGTGGCAAGTACAACAGCAATACAAAATAATAGCTAAAGGAGCTAGAAAATATCTTCAAATGTCAAGTTTTTGTATTCTGTCCCTCCCCGTTGCTTTTCTAGCCAGCTAATAAGAAAAACCAATGTTGCAGAGCAATTTGGAATTTCTTAGGTCCAATGTGAACAGCATCAAGGAGGAAAAAAGTGGAAATGTTCTCTAAAATAACACATTTATCAAAATACTCAAGACACAGGGAAACACCAAACCAGCAGTTTCCTTATGAGATCATCCCATAATGGTCTTTGGGCAGCAACATCAGAAATAAAAATTGTTACATCATACTCTTAATAAAACTATTATTGTAAGATATGCAAGGGCGACAGGGAGCTACACTTACAGTACACTATGTGTGTCCTGAAGATTGGTAAGGCAATCAGATGAGGTACAAAAAGCACACCAGTGGGAAAAAAAAAGGCATTTCAATGTTTAGTATCTTCGTAAGAGATCTGGATGATGGGACAAAGTGTGCCCCAATGACGTTTGCTGATGATACCAAACTGAGTGGGAGGTGGACACTTTGAAAGAGAGAGACACCCTGCAAGAAGACTGGATAGGCTGGAATAGTGGGCTAACAAGAGCCTTATGAAGTTACACAAGGACAGGTCTGTCTGAGGAGCAGCTCCGTGGAAAGGGTCCTTGTGGACAACAACGTCAATTATGAGTGAACGGTGTGCTGCTGTGGCAAAGAAAGCCCACAGAATGCTGGCCTGCATCAGCACATGCATCCCCAGCAGGGATGAAGAAGTCACTATCCTGCCCTACTCAGTGCTTTTCAGGCTACACCTGGAATACTGCTTTCACTTTCGGTCCCTGCTATACAAAAAAGATGTGGACAGACTGTAGAGGGTCTAGAGAAGGCCCACAAAAAAGGAAATGCTGAGATAAGTGTTTGTTCAGCCTTGAGATAAGAAGGTTTAGGGGAGACCTTACCACTGTGTCTCAGTATTTAAAAGGATGGCTATAAAGAAGATGAAGACTGCCTTTTTACAGGGAATCACAGGGAAAAGGGGAGAGGCAATGGATACACATTATTTCTGGGGACATTCCAACTGGACACTAGAGGAAATATTTCCCAATGAGAACAATCAGCCATTGGAATAATCCCCCCCAGGGAAGTGGTGAATTCTGCGACATCAGACACATTTAAGATTCAGCTGAGCAGGGTGCTGGATCATTTTGTCTAGACCATGCTTTTGCCAAGAAAGGTTAGACCAGATGATCCTTGAGGTCTCTTCCAACCTGTTTTTCTATAATTCTAGGTTTTTTCCTGTCAGTATAGGGCATGTCTCTAATTTATAGAAATATATTGCTTGTCCAATTCATGTGAAAACATATCTATCTATTAATAATGGAAACATTCCCCTACTCCTTATGGCAAGTGCATTCCCAATGCAAAACAGAGAGTCTGTGAACTAGAGTTTCATGTACAGTATAATGATGCAAATCTAAATGAGCTGGCTCAAGAAAAGGAGCTACAATGGCAGAGTAAAACGCTTTTCCTCCTATAGGTAGACTCCTCTGAGCTGCCTAGCTGGGTCATCTTTCTCCATGACATACTGCAGAAGGCAGTACAGACGTACCCAAAGACAAGACAAACAGCAGATGCAGAGACACAAGAAAACAGTGAGCCACAGGTCAGCAAGGCAGCAAGTAGTCAGCACGCTTCAGTAGCTCAAATGCTGGCAAACTTTCAGCCAGCAAGACGCAGTCTTCAGGTGAGGTTTGAGGAGAGCATGGAGTGACTTTGTGGTAGAGAGTTCTTCCCATGGAAGAGAAGAGCACAGGTGATATCATAACTTAGACGTGGGAGGTGGGAGGTGGCATTGTAGCAATGGGGAATGACCTCACAAATCCATAAAGCTGCTAGGGAGGGAGAGAGCCCAAGAAGGGCTGGAATAAAAGAGAAGCATCCTGTGTTTAATATGTACACAAGAATCAGGCATGTAAAGGATTCCTGATGGCTCTGGGGGGCAATTTCCCAAAGATTGCAGAAGTTCACTTTGCTTGTGCTGACAGGCATCACAGAAGCAGGTTCATAAGGAATGTAACACTGGCCTCAAAATATTTGAAGTTTTCACTTATTTCAGTTACATGTGTAACGAGAGGAAAAGACTCTATCATATCTTTGTTAACGACCTCATTAATGACAAGAGAATGAGACTCAGTGCTGCAAATCCTAATTACTGGCTAATGCTTAAAATAGCAAATAGTACCTAGTTCTTGAGCAGTCAGTCACATTAAGCATCAAGCTTACTTCTCTCTCACATTTCGAGATGATGTTCAGCTTTCACAGGGGAAAAGAGGGAAAAAGAATGCTACCTGCAGTCTCATAATAGCATCGGCTGTGAAAAAGACTCAGCTTCATGTTTTCCAACGTTGCTATTTTTGTACATGTTTGGAAGAAGTGCAGTTTAACAAAACTTCACCATCAGTGATCCTCACAAAATGTTTGGCAGGTATTTGCCCACTCTTTACTAAGCTAATTCCTTTTTTAAAAGCAGCTCAGCAGAGAAAACCACTCAGATTTAGGTTTGAGTTCTTGTGTATGACATTTGTCAGTAGAAATTAAGTACTTTGGAGATAAAAACAATCATATTGTTTCATTAGCCTGACCTATTTCAGATGGGGACAGCAATAAAAGCAGATAGCTTTTACATACAAGCACAGCAGAAAAACTGTGTTTCATAGTGAGAGTTCAGAATGACTGGCAAATAACCTGCTCTTCTAACAGAAAAAGTGGGAGTAAGGTCAGGCCAGCACATGGACTGCCTTGCCCAGCTGATGAAGGTCTTGCTGTTCTTTGAGCTCTCTGTGTTGTGCATTCTTATTCACTGAGTTTCAATGCTTTCCAGTGGTTGCTTTATCTCATAGGGAAAAGCAAACACAGTGGCAAATGGTCCATAAACTCCAACGACAGGGCCAACCTTATGATCTATACACATAATTTTCCCTGAAGGCAACTCAAATAGGATGCCATTCACGTGGAGATGTCTCAGAGTGTTCTTCCTCCTTCAAACTCCTGATGAAACATCACTCCTGATAGGAAACATTTATGAATGTCCCTTTTTCCAGGTCAAGAATTAAGGAAGGTTGAAGAAGTCAGTGTGAGCCCCAAACCAGATTTTAATCAGTACTTGACTGACCTCCTAATTTCTTCATAGAAAACTAATTTCTTCATAGAAAAGCTTAACGTTACTTGAATTTAAAAACTGGCATTTTAGAACCAAAGCACTATTCTGTAAAGCAAGCAAGAAAACTCCAGACCAAGTATGTTTTAATTCCCTTTCATCCCGGAAAGTTACTAAGACTTCATTAGAATACAATCTGGTTTTTTAGCTTGACCAGCAGAGTACCCTGTGACAGACCATAAAGACAACTCCTTGGTGTTAACATACAGGAGACAACTTCTAACTTAAGTTCTAAGGGACAACTTTTAACTGAAAAAAAGAACTAAACCAAAATAAATTATATACTGAACTTCAACTGCCTTTCATATTAAAATGTTATTGATGTATATTGCTGAGACTTAATTTTTAAACTTCTGAGGTACATCAGAAGTTATTTTGGGACCTTAACTTAAGCTATGAGGCACAAGCTGACATTTTGAGGTATCATCAGAAAGATTACAATGAAATGTTAAAGGGAGGAGTTATTCCCTCTAGGTCAGTTGAAGCAGGAATGGCACATCCTCATCTCTCCAAGTCCACCACAAGCCCTAAATTGTACAATAGCACGCTTCAATTATTTCCCTGCTTTCAGTGTGCTAAAAATAAAACTGACATCATAAACCAATTTTAACTAGTATTATAAAGTTAAGTGCATGCCGATGTCAGTAAATGAAATGTAAAATTAATTGTGCTGCAAGAGAGGAAAGCCTTGTGAAAGAATTACTGTAGTAGTAAACGGTGAGCACTTTGCCCTCAAGCTTCACTGAAGTCATTACTACTTAGATGTCATGAAGATAGTTTCACAAAGTCTTCAACACAATGTTAATTTATTTTCAGACAGACACAAAAACCAGGCTGCCAACCCCAAGACTCACTAACATTAGCTTCTGATGATTTCAAGGGGCAGTATTTGGCCTCAGACATGTGGATGGGAGGCTGTGTATAAATAAAGTTTTGATGGAAGACAACACTGTCTCTAGAAAAACAAATGCATCATTTTCTGAAACAAATACAAATGTTGCATTCTCAAAATGAGTGATCATTAACTTGAGGAGCTAAAATGAACATGAAAGTAAACAGATCAGGGGAACTTTTAAAAGCTGGCACTGAACATACTGCCTTTCTACACAGCCTCAATCACTACTGCTTCCTTTCCTGGCCAAACAAGATTTGACTGCTGTTAGCAAATGCTCCCAGTACAGCTATGGATGGGCAAAGTGACTTTTATATGCTACCCTCATGCCTTAATTGCAACACCGCCAGATAGAGTAACTCTCTTTTGGTGGTGATTATGTTAAGAAACATGGGGCAGGCAGGTAAGGTTGGCAGGACAGCACAGCCAGGGACGAAGAAAGCACTTGGTGACTTGTAAAAATAAAAAACCCCAAAGAAGATGTTGCAACAATCCACAGGAGAGAACACATCCTTCAAGACATCTTCCTCTTTAAAAGCCTCTTTTTTTCTAACAAACATGACAGTTAATGAAGCAATAAGGGAGGACTGAATTTGATGCTCAATAGTTTTAGGACCCGGAGCGGAAAGCACTGAGATAACTTGTTCCATGCTTCCCCGGGGTGTGCAAAATGCAGGTCTGAGTGAGTCACCGGACAGGCAGGGGATTTCTGGGACATAAATGGCCAATTTAACAAGTATGCTAATGTTCACTGAAGGGAATGACAATTAGAAGAGCAAGTTGTGTCTTAAGGATGAGCTGAAAAGACAATGAGAAGATGCAGCTGTTTGGAAGGAAATGTGTTGATTTGGGATCTTATCTGTGTTCTCTACCACAGAGATCCTGACTCTGCTACAGAAACGGTACTTTAGTGGAAGATGGTTTAAAACCAATCTAAATATCACAAGAATACATTTTTGTACATAAACCATGGTCTTTGAACTCCCTGCATCTTGATCCTATTCAGTAGGTGGAATATTGCCCACTACACAGGGACAAACACTTGTGTTAGTAAAATGCTGTGACTAGCTGGTGCTGCAGAACGATGAAGCATTAGGAGCCTTGTTCACAACATTGCTCTTGATCGAAAGAGATTACACTAAATATGTATAAATATAGCAGTTCTGTAAGTAATATGTGTAAGAATAATAATTTTCAGAAAATCTGTGGCCATAGTAAGGCCACCAGTTCCTCAAACACTTAGTGAGTAACTTGGCTCTGTAAGGTCAACCTCTGTCATGTTTATATTCTAAGGTCTTTACATATGCATTTATGTTTGAAGAAACAGTTCTCAACACCATGCCGCAGAACTCAGTCTCCATCCATAATTTAACATGGCCATATGAAACTTAGTTTATTATGCAAAGCAAAGATCACATGAAGTGATAAACATTTAATGTAGTGGAGTTGAAGGTGACACACTACCATAAAACAAAAACATACAGAGCAGTATTTGTTCTTCCTGTCATCCTCTGCTAGACAACTTGATAACAAAATGACATACATGTATTTCCTGACTTAATCTAGATGCACAACAAAACCTAAAATTTAAATTAACAGCCCCCAAGGATCTGGATCCAAGAATATATACTATGCCAAGAGAAAACAGTGAAATCTGATGATTATACTTTTCAAAAGAATGATCCCTCAAATGTGTCATGCCAAGATTATAAATGTAACTGAATATCCACAGAACCTACAGGCAAAATTTAAAATAGAAACCAGCCTTTATATACAAGAATTTCAACCTGAGCCAAAGATGAGTATATTTTTCTAAAAAAAAGAAAAAAAAATTTTGCTAGTTGTTTATTTTCAGCGTTTTAGTCACTAATGTGACACTGAGCAGTAGTTTCTTCTTGCTTACACACAATTTAAAAGAAATTATAACAATAATTTAAAAGTCTTACACCTACCAGAAAACAACTTTCTTTCCCTACCAATTTTGACCTTTTCTGTTTGGGAGACATTGATTTTTTTTTTACTGCCTGTGTTTCTAATGGAGCTTGAAATTAACACGGCTTTTTGTTTACCTCCTAATTTGTGCACCACCATCATCAGTGCTGTCAGCACAGCTTTGGGAATAGGGCTTGTTTACTGCTTCTGCATAACCAGCAGTAGGAGCATGGGAGCAGAAAATGGGTTTGGTTTAGAGTTTTTCCTTTATTTATTCTTTTTGTCCAGGTCCTTTTACAGGTTACATATTAATCACTTGAGTGATAATGCGGCCCGTTTTGTCAATTTTCCTTAAATAGAACATAGAAAGACTTGAGCTAGTTCAGGGATGTGTTGAATTCCTCCAGTACACGTACCATAAAAAGTTGGTATTATTATTGTGTCAGTCCAAAGCATTTGTCAGTGGGGACTTTCAGGAAGACCAGCACCACCTGTCTAATGTGGAATACCAGCTAAAGAAGTCCCACAGCAACTCATTCTCTGAGTCATGGCTTTGGCATGATATCCCAATCTCTGCATTAAGACAGCTTCCAATATCAGAGTCCCTCCAGTGATGCCTTAGGTTTTAACATTTATGTTTTTCAAATCGTGTACTGCCTAGTGTGTAACTCTGAAGTTTCTCGTGGCCTGTTAGCTGCTGTTCTCTCATGCTGGTTAGATATAACAAACCTCTCTAGGTTTCCACCTCAAGGACACCAGGCCCAAAATGTGTAAACTAAAAGCCTCTGAGAGGGGGGCAAACTTGGGGTAATTACATCATGAACTGAAGTTATAATTGGACAATTAAGCGTGATATGCAAATGAACCAAGCTTATAAAAGTGTGAAGATGGATGATCTGGGATCCATCTTGGGTGCAACCTTTGGCCTGCCCAGGGTGTATCTTTGAAGGCCTTCAAATAAATACCTACCTTTATTCCCTTATTCTTGTCTAGTCTCTGTTTATAGGTGGCCATCTCAGGCATCACAGTGGTATAGCAAAAATGTCATTGAGTTGCATACTCAGGATCAGTACAAAGGCTTGTATTCTTGAAGCTCTGTAGCACTGTCATAGCTGGAAGAATAAGCTTATTTCTATTGATCACCACCAAAGTGCATGGCCAGGGGTTGGTGACATAAAAATTAATTTGAGTAAGTTACCATCCCATTATCATGTCCTTCAACAACTGTATGGTTGCTACATGATATGTCCACTTAGTATTGTAATGGTATAATTGACATTTGTGATATGCTATCAAACCATTAATATTGCCAACTGAAAATAATTCTATCCATTTTCCAGACAGAATTACAAATTCTATGCCCTGATTTTGTTTCACTGCAAAGGGATGGACTATATGGCCCGTGAAACCTGGGTATCTGTTTTTTCCTAAGAAACATCCCCATGCCATGCTGCCATCCACATGCTTGTATGAGCACTGGCATAATCTGAACATATAAGAACGCTATTTCTTCATAAAAATATTATTAACAGTTTTAGAACAGCTGTTCTAAACCATCCACCTCTTTGAGTATTATACTCTCAAAAACATAGAAGTCTGGCTGTCTGCCTCAAAATAATCTTAAAAACAGGAGTTTCTTGTTGTTCCTGTCAGAAATGTATCCCTCTTCCCCAAATTCAGTACAACCTCTAACTATGCTCCCCAGGTTCCTCCTGTATATACTATTTCATGATTCTGAGAATTTAGTGCTGCACTGATTCAATGGCTTTGATGATGTGCATGCAACACATCTAGACATTGGGCATCCATTAATTAAAATCCTGCTTTATTCTTTGTGAAGGATCAAGAGCTGTGTTTTAAATACAGTAATGTTTTTGTACTTTACCTACTCTGTCAACTGTGTTTCTATGTCAAAATAATAACTTTTAGTTAACTAGAACATACAGTGTATTCCAGTTGTTTCTTTTTCTATATTCTCTCCCAGATGACAGCCTTGTTGATTTCTGCCTGTATCTTCATGCCTAAAGCCTTTTTCTCCTACAGAAGGTCATTAAGTTTCAGAGGGGCTTTTTCTTCTGCATGAAGCTACCAAAATTAGTTTGTCTCTCAGCACCGCCTTTTGTTGGCATCTCAGTGACTAAACAATGCTTCTTCCTCTGGAGACAGGAATTCAGAAAGCTCATCTCTTGACCCAACCAGGTCTGTGCATACGCACTTTGTATCCTCTAGGTTTTCTATGGGCTTAATAAATCATTACCAAGTACTAGAACGATAAAAGTTAATCTGATTTTTAAAACACATCTTCTTTAGGGGGATTCAATGTATGCTGGAAGGACTTCCACAAGTGTTCAGTAAAGGTTTACTAAACAAAGTGGTTTTGCAACAGTATGGAAAGATTTGCCATGGCACAAAATTAAAGAATCTTAAAGACATAATCTTAAAATCAGGAAAATTATTTAAATTTGTAGTCTTATCCACCATTATTACAATAATTGTCTTAAAAATAGACTCATGCATTTTGCTGTTTTCATTTCAATTTTTGTCAAAGACTGATGTACCAGAATGTTAATGTTATATAATTATATATTCTGTAAATTAAAGCAGCATGGCGTACTGGTTGGGAATAGCACATTTCACACTTCATTACCTCTGCTACAACTCAACCAATCTTCTCTTTCCAGCAATTCAGAGTTGCTCTGCTTGTTAATTTCTTCTTTTTCAAGCGTTTTTGCTCCCCAGTTCTTTGTTGCTTATCCACAAGCTACACTGTCCTCAGAGATGGACGTGTAGATGGCGATGGTGGAAATCTGGTGGCTTCCTCTAGTAACAAACAGAACTAACAATGGAAGTGAATGGCAGGTTTAGGAAATGTATATGGCCATCACAATGAGCATTGGAGAGAGGACAGAACTGCCACCAGTGGCTCGAAGTTCAGATTACCATGGAAATATTACAGGAAATGGACCCAAAAGCCTGACTATTTTAAACCACAGCATGTGTCCTAAATTCATCAGATTAGGACAAATACCATGTGGCAAGATTGCTTCTAGGTTGTGAAATTGGTAGGGGAATTTTTAAACACAGAAGATTATTCTAACTGATCTGCAGAAACATGTACAGAATAAGCTTGGTGAATTAAGAGAGTCCTGAAACACTACTAACAACTATCTCCTACTTTGACACCTCTGAAAATGTTATTTGTACTGGCCCCTCAAACTCACAATAAGCATCAAGGAATGTACATTTTTGCTAATATAGCTATAAAAAGATTAAACCAAGATGCCACTGAAATCCACATCTTTTTCCTCTTAGCATGTTTCCGTACTGATTTGGAGACAGTTTTGATACCAGTAGTAAAAACAGAGTATCTTTGGTTTATTTTGATTGGAACTGCAGAAGGAAGTTGCAGCACATTACAGACTTTTCATTAGTCTTAAAAAATCCAGATGTGCTGGGTTCAAATTGGTAATGTTGTTAGTGGCTGAAGTATTAAACTGTAAACATAAAAGAGAGTTTAAGGACTTGTGGGTCACCTTTAAAAGATAAAAATATTTTAATTTATTCATATGGGTTTAAGAATTTATGAATGATGGAACTAGCCATCTGTATGACACCAGCTCTAACCATATCAGAAATGGGAGCTTTGGTAGGTTACAATGCTTATTTAGTAGCTTAAAGCTGCATATGTGGATTTTCCAGGCAGCAGCCAGGAGTGCCCTATCTCCCACTGATCACAGCTTCTTACTATGTGCCACAGCAGAAGCACCCACAGAGATGTGAAATCTTCCCCCATCCAGACCACAGACAGCTCAGCTCAGAGCCTTTAGTTTGTTTGGTTTCTAACTAGCAAGTGGATTGTATGCAACAAAATCTGCTGCTTTCAAAATCTGTGCAACGTGCACAGACAGCGTCAGCAGGCAGAGCACAAGGTCACTCTGAAGCACTCTGTCACTTTACACCTTTTAATTCATTCTCAAGTAGGCCCCTTACTGAAGCTGCAGGTTCCACTATGCTAACAACAAACTGATTCCCCAGGGGTGCAGTTATACAGTGTTTCACAATGCTTCCCGTACTTTAAAGGATATAAACTCTTTTTAGTATCATGCACAAAAAACTGCCATCACTGCAATGCCACAGCTGCTTCTATTTAGGTAACTGCTATCATTTCCCTGTGCTTTCAAGCAGTATGAAACACCAAAACTCACAATACCACCACATTTTACATATGGACCATCAAAGCAAATAAGGGTTAAGTTTCTGGTCCGGTATCACCCAGGAAGCTCAGAGCAGATTTAGAGCCAAGATGTCCCAAAGAGCAGTACTACACTATAATCCCAAGCACATCCTTCCAATATAGGTACTTTATTCCAAGATGCACATTTTTCTTTCCAGCTTGGCAGTTTGACTTCTTTTTAAGACCTTCAATTATAGCTCAAATTATGTTCAATTTATTTTTCCATGGCTGTTTTTTCCTGTCTAGTACTCCACTGGTTTTTCCTCTCTTCAGAAACACCAAATGCTTTAAAAATCTCTTCTGTTGTTAGCAAGCAGGAAAGGAGAAGAATTTCTTGAGAGCGTCTCTCTCCACTGAGGAAACAAAACAGATGTTGTGCTCTCCTCAGGGAGAAGGATCCTATCACAGAGCAGGTGTGAGTGAAGGCTGCTTTGTGTGTGAAGAGGAAAAGAGCTGCATTACAGGACCGGGAAGGCAAAAGGATTTGGTTTTTTGAGTTAGAGAAAGAAGTTCATTCCCCTAAAGAAAAGAAGGGATATGGGGAAAGCAGTAGGGAAAATAACACCTTACTTTGCATTGGCAGGAGGAACAAGGGCTACTGCCAACTTTCCCAGTATTAATCTAGCATTCGCCTTAAAGCAACAGCTCTGCAAAACAGGGAATGGCGCAAAAATGTCATTTGGGTATATAAAAGTTTAATGCTTCAGCTTCAAACCAAGAATAGGCTATAGACTCCACCTCCCAAAACATCCAGAGCAAAATGTGGGTTCCTTTTAAACTTCATCATTTCTGAAGGGGGTCAACACTGTGTTTTTAAATACCTTGACATTACTGGGTAACTTTCACAATCTGAAAGATCCCCTAAGCCCTTCACTGTGACCTCAAAAAATAATTTTAAACATTCCCCAGCATAACAAGAAACAACTACTTAAATATAATTTCACCTTTTGAAACACTTCCTTTGTATATATGTGAATACACAGTGAAGAAATAATAATGTTTGTGTTAACACCAGTAAATCTTAGACAACTCAGACTTAGGATGAAACAGTGATGCTCAGTCTCTAATACATGGGGGAAAAAAGGTCAGAGCAGCTTTCTACATCTCCATGAAGACTGGTCTACTAATGGAAAGAAAAAAAAATTTTCTTTAGAGTTTAATGGAGGTTAATTTTTGTTCTCTTACAGATTAAAGAGTATCTTCTCCTGCATGAAGTCAAGTTTGCATAAATGCCAACTCATTTTTAAGGACACCCTTGCATTTACAGGCAGCCAGTTTTATCTGCACAGCTCAATTTAAAAAAAGGAGACATCAAATGAGCTGGTCCCAATGCTGCTTCCAAGATCAAACTTAAGAAGGGACAGGTGTTCATAGGCATTATTTAGACTGAAACGCAGACCCAGATGTATCCCTAGAAACTCCAAATTTCTTCTGTCACCATCCCCTTCCATCATTTTTCTTTCATGTTGGAATAATGCTACAGCATACAAAACCCTGTTTACTTGGGAATAAAAGGGCTATAGTATTCAGGTACCCTTTTACTTGTTTAATTTATTCATTTAATTTTGATGGATGCATTTTTGACAAGTCCGCGGTAAGCAAAACTGGCTGGTTTACCTGGGGGGCTAAGGGTGCTGGAGGACAGGCAAGACTGCTGCATACTCGCATTTATAAATAGGCACAACCTTTTTGTACTGCAGGTAACAGTGTCAGAGTATTACAGAAAAATCCCTATTCCTCTGAGGACTGAAAAAATTTAAAAGATACATGTTTTTGTTTTGAGCTGCTCTTGTCTGACAAGTGAGGCCAGACAAAGTTTGTAAGTGGAAACACTGCCTGTAATAACTACCAGCAATATTCTAAGGTTCCAATTCAGTTTTACATAGTAACACTATTCTAAAGCAAAGGACAGTTAAAACCATGATTATTTTCTTTTTGTGGCATCATGTTCTAACTGCAAATAGCCATTGTGGCCTCAGTGCCACCTTTCTGACAAAGCAGCAAAGGGACAAGGGTACAATCTCTGCACTGTGCCAGTATTACTGCCCTGCAGTAGCCAGGATAGCAGTGGTTCAGTCTCCTTGGGTCAGTGGCAGGAATCTCAGCAAAGCAGGTGACTTTATCAGATCCTATAGAGCTATGATTCACAGGAACAGAAGAAAGATCTCAAGTCCACCACTGTCTTTACACTTTACCTTTTTACTTTCTTTGCAGTGGAATGAAACATGTTCTAATGTATGGATGAACCTCTGGAAATACTGAGGAGCCAGGCTAGGTCTGTCTCCATTACCTAAATGCACTCTGTATTTTCTACTTGAGAAATAAACAGATTAATAAGTTTGGTCCATCAAACAATAAATAATTTGTGTGCACAAATAGATTTGATTCACAACAGCCCAACAGTGCATGCCCAATGCAGCAAGCTGCCTGCTGTAAAAGCAGTGTGCTCTCCAACTATCAGAAAGCAAAGGGTACAGCTGCTGAAAGATGATGTGAAATTAAAGAGGGAATGAAACGTGTGATCTTATTTAATCACACCTGGTGCTTCAATTTTTCAGTAACAGCACCCTGCTAGACTGTGTCAAATCAGTTCTACAAAGAAAAAAATTATGGATGGAAAAATGAATTAACTCTTTCATTCCTGCTGTTAATACATTATCCCAGTCAGAAACATCCTTAGCAGTGGCTGTTAAGGACCCTTTTTTCTCAGATGAAAGGTGCTCACATCTGGCTAAATGGAGCTCAGTGGACGACAGGGCTCCTGTGCCAGCAGGTGAGCATGTGCCCCCCACACTGAGAGAAGCACAGGATTTGGAGGTGTGAATAAACTATTATTATACACAAGAAATCTTCCTGGCCAGAATCAACTTGAAGGACTGAAGTGCCACACTGGGACCAGTCGTTTCTATTTCTTTCCTTAGGTGGGTGGCACATATGTGCAGAGAGAAGAGACAGAGGAAGGAGGACAGCTGGGCACAGCAGAACACAGAAGGGCAAAAAGCAACTCTTCCCTTGCCTTGGACACTCTGCTCAGCACAGATTTCCTGTAAGAAGAACATTTATCCCAGAAATTCCCTGGTTTCTGTTTTCTTTTGGGCTTTCCTTTTTTGAGGATTTTTGTTTAAGTCTTATTTAATAGTTTGGGTTAATGTTAAACATCAAACATAATTTGATTCTGCAGGCATTGTGTGGTGTGATTTTTGTCTCCTGTTGGCTGATCACTGCTCCTCAGTGTGACCTATGTATTAATAAATCACTTGCAGTAATAGACAGCAAGGTTCTCTATCTAATGTAAAAAATGGCATCTGTGGTCAAATGTTCCATTCTTCAGGGAAAAGAGGAAAAAATAATCCTTCTACATGATTTCACTCAGCAGCAGAAAACAAAAAGCCAAGGTATAATTAGCTTAACATAAACATCTTTATATTAAATTCACAGAGAAGAAAATCAAACATGAAAAATAACTATTACGCTTCCATTTTGGTCCCCTCATTGAATTAATGTCACCAGTACAACACTGGATAAAGCAAGAAATACAAGGCTACTGTCTGGATGAGCTGCGTGTTTGGAGAGCAGCTAATTTTTAAAGGGCAGATACTTTTTTATGCAAGTATTACGTGTTTAAGAAATTGGCATTTATTTGGACATATTGTTTCACAAGATGTCTAGTTTTTACAGTATGGATTCAGTCACTTTACAGCAAGGAGTATTTTTTAATAAATAAAAAGGCATTGTAAAAGACCTCCATAAACGGATGATACTAATACTGCAACATAAGAGATTAATTTAAACCAGGAATATTTGAAATGCTGAATATAATCACAGTTCAAATTAACAAGACGGAGCCCTTTAAATCAGTTTAACTCTGATTTAAAGGTTTAAATCAGTTTTACTCTTGTTTTACATTTTTAATCTGTATTTTCCTTTAGTGGACCGAACGACAAGAGAGAACTGAAATGGACTCTAAAAAATCATCTAGTCTACTCCTTCACTCGAAGGAAAGACAAATATCCACACAGGTGACTCTTACTTATTCCTCACACCTACCACTCTACTCCAGTTCTCCCAAATACTCCATTATAATATGCTTATGCCGCGTTTCTAATACCCAAACTAAACCTCCTTAGGTGCAAACTGAACTAATTCCTTTTCCTCTTACCTTTGGTTAGCTGGAGATGGTATGGTAAAACACCCTATGATTTTATATTAAAAAACTTTTAATATACATCAAAGATTGTCTCTCTTTCCATCTTTGTCCTTGCATCCTGGACCCAATTCTTTCAATATTTTTTCACTGGTCTTTCCTAAATCTTTGCTCACTCCTACTGCTCTTTTTCTGGCATTCTCCAATTTGTCTATACTGTTCCATGGTGTGAAGCCAGCTCTGGACACTCTCCCAGCAGAGCGACAGACAGCCAACAGAAAAGAGTGAAGGATGTCCTATGGCTTACACACAAGACTCTGACTTAGATTAAAGTCTGGTTTCTTCTCCATCTTCTCTGCCAGCCATATCATAGTGTGACTCATATTCAGCTTGTGATATCCCAATATCACATGCTCTCTCACTGTTACTTACTCAGATATCCCTTGTCTGCACACACACATTTGTTTTCCCTTCCTGGGGAAAACACTTCACTGAAGGCCTTACTTATATTTGCTGAATTCCCATCTCACTAATTTTAACCATTTCTGCATTTTATGAAGATCACTCGGGGCTCTAAACCTGACCTCCACAACATCCAAAGCCTACTGGAGCTCTTAGTCCCTTGCACACTGCTCTCTCCAGCCCATTGTTCAAGACACTAATGGAAACCATGAGCAGCACCGACCTGGGGCAGAATGTAACAACAGCACTGCACTTCAGGCTGCCTCCTCATCTGCCAAGCAAACAATAACTGTTCCTTGAATACAGTATTTCAAGGAGTCCTGCACCTGCCTGCCCCACAGTAATCTCACCTAGGTGATTTTTTAACCTCTTTACTTGTAAAAAGGCTACATGGCTTTCCACAACACTGCCAAAAATTGTACTAAAGACATACCTACTACTTCTATCTCCTACACCTCTTATTCTAATCAAAAAGAAAATTAGAAAGGCTTGACACGTGTTTTTTCCTAATAAATCCACACTGGCTGTTTTTCTATCAGCTTATTGTCCTCTAGGTGTTTACAAATTGATTAATAATTTTCAGAAGCATTTCACCATGTATCAAGTTAAGCTGACAGGCTTCCTCATTTTCATGTTTAAATTTGCCCTTCCTCATCCTTCCCAAGTTCTTAAAGATGAAAGCTAAAAATTAGGGATGGTCTCATCTGAGGCACACAAGGGTCATTTTCAAGACACCCAGGTAATTTGACTGTGTCCAGCTTCCCTCCATTATTTCATCTCCGTCCCCCATTCTAGCTTGTGTTGTTTTCCCTCTGTGTAAGTTAAACTATTCCAAGCACCCCGTCACACTTAGCCTGTTTGGGAAAACTGAATCCAAGATAGGCTGGTGTTCATCCTCCTCTTTGTGACCAGCTTTCCCCTCGTGCACAAAGTAAGAGAACTCTTATTTCCTACGTTTCCCTTATTTCTATAGTATTGAAAAACCTTAATTTTAACACCCATTGTAGTTGTCACTCATTGAACTAGGTATTAGTGTAACTTTTTAAATTTTTCCTTTAGGAGAGCATTATCCTGTTGTCATTAGTTATAGAATTCCTGATTTTCAAGTAATTGCAGAGGGCCGGAAGTACTTGTGATATTTTGTGTTTTCCTTCTTCACTGGAACAGTCTGCTGTCATGTCTGTAGTATCTTGTCTTCCAAAACCCTGTCATCTCCCGTGAACTTTCTTCTCCCTCCCTTCCTAGCCCCTACCTATCAATTCTGGAGTTCAAAGAAACAAGCTCTTTTAAAGTCCTTTGACATTATTCAGCTGCTTTAATTCATTCCTTCCTTTCCTCCAGATCAGAAACTCTTTTGTGATCATTTTCACTCAAATTGTCTTGTGTCTTCAAATTCTCAACCACTTTCTTCCGATGACTCAGAATAAAGCATAAAGTAAATTCTTTCACTAATTTCCTTTGCCCCAGAAGCAAAAGTAATCCTCTTTAGATTTTAACTCTCCTTAGACAGCTTGGACAAGATTCACTTGACCAAGGGTAGGCATCTATTCAGCTTGTCACCCCAAAGAAGAGACCAGGCTCTCCCAGACTGAGATTCAACTTACACTGTAGTAAATGCCTAAAGAAAATCACATGAAACATCTTGAATGGTTCCTGTTTTTCCTAGAGTAACCCACAGTGCGAAGCTCTGGCAATTAGCTCACACACTGGCACCTATCAAACACAGAACTGTGCTGGCTGGAAGGAACCTGTGGAGGTCTCCAGTCCAACTTCCAGCTAAGAGCAGAAGTAGTGCTAGAGCAGGTCATCCTGGGCTGTGTCCAGTTGAGTGGGAATATCTGCAGGGATGGAGATCAACACCTTCCCTGGACCCCTTTTCCATTGTTTCATCACTCTTTCTCCCAATCTTATATTTAGTTAGAATTTTCTGCATTACAACTCATGTCCATTGTGTCTTGTTGTAGTCCTGTGCACATCTGGGAAAAGTCTGGTTCTGCCTTTTCTCCACTCTCCCAACAGGGTGCTGCAGATTAAGACCTCCCAGAACCTTGTCTTCAGACTGAGCAAATCCAGTCCTCACCCTCTTTTCCTGCATCATGTGCCCCAGACCCTGACTGCCTGGGGGACCTATTCCATGAACCCACTACAGTTTGCCATTGTTTTTCCTGTGCCGAGCACAGAACTGCACAGACTGCTCAAGATGTCATGGCACTAGTGCCAAACAGAAGGAAATGATCAGTTCCCTTGACCTGCTGACTACATTGCTGCTTGTACAGCCCAGGATGTTCTTGTCCCCCTTTGCAGTGAGACACTGCTTGCTTGTATTTAAATCATTGTTTATCAAGACTCCAAGGTATTTTTCAGCAAAGCACTATCCAACAGCTTAATGTCTTTTTTATACTGTGGTGACCAAAACTGCAGCCAGGACTTGAGGTGAGGCTACCCCAGTGCAGAGCAGAGTGGGACAATCCTCTTCCTTGCCCAGCTGGCGATGCTGTGCCTGATGCCTCCCAGGTCAGGGTTGGCCCTCCTGGCTGCCAGGGCACTGCTGACTCATGTTCATCTTTCCACTGACCAGGACCCCCAGGTCCCTTTGCACAGCTCTGCTCCAGCCTCTCATTCCCCAGAGAACATCCAGGGCTGACTCATCTCAGGTGCTGAATCCGGCACTTGCCCTTGTTAAACTTCACACAGCTGGTGACTCCTAGCCCTTTAATTTGTCGAGGTCTCTCTGCAGGGCCTCTCTGCCCTTGAGAGAGTCGACAGCTCCTCCCAATTCGATGTTCTCAATAAACTTAGTATTCTTTCCAGTCCTGCATCCAGGTCATTAATGAAGGTATTGAAGAGCACAGGGCCAAGGATGGAGCCCCATGGAACCCCCCCTAGTGACAAGTCACCAGTCTGATGCACCCCATTCACTGTAACCCTTTGTGCCTGACCCGTGAGCCAGTTGCCCACCCATCATGTAACATGATTATTCTGATATCTGCTGAACATTTTGTCCAGAAGGATCCTGTGAGAGACAGTATCCAAAACCTTTGTTATTTTTTTTTTAATTATGTTTTACTGGCTTTCCTAGGTCAAGTAGGTGGGTTACCCTGTCATAGAAGAAAATCAGGTTTGATAAGCAGGACTTCTCTCTCATGAAGCCCTGCTGGCTGTGACTGACTTGTCCTAAGCTTGTCAGCAGTAGAAAACAAATGTTAGTGAATGTTTCAGCTTGTTGATATAAACTTAAAGACACCATGTATAAATAAGTATGGCATTTCTTATTCAGTTAATACAACCTACACATATTTATTTACACGACTCTTGATTGATTTCCATTCCTTACAGTTTCATTATATTTGGACATGGGTAATGACAGATTATCTTAGGTAATTTTTTTTATTATTTGGGATTCATGTTAAGCTCTAGTTATAAAATAGATGTTAGTGTAAAAGTGAAATGCAATAAAAATGCTGAAGAACAGTATTTTCCAAATAAGCTACAAAATCAAGGCAAAAATAAGCTTATCATTATACTTTAAGCAACCAGTCTCATTAAGCAAGGAAGCATTACCCTGCTGAACTGCATGTCAGTTCTGGGTGCCATATTTCTCAAGAGCATAGAACTGGTAGATCTCATCCTCTACCAACAGGTTTTGTTTATAGATTCAAAGAGGAAAACAAGCTTTTCAGCTTTTTTTTCTCCTCGCAAGTGGTTTCTTATTTTTGAATGAACTAGTCACTGAACTGAAATAGCAGAACAAACATGAAAAAGATATTATCTCTGCACCTGCAGAAGTAAAAAGAGTTTAGTTCTTCAACAACAGGTGTTTAACCAGTGACTTTCACCAAGCCTGTTGTCTGACTTCCGCTGTGTTTCAGCAGCAGCCACTGCTATACATGGAAAAATAGAAATTTAAGTAATTACAAGAACCTGTATGATCTAATTTTGCTGTCTGAAGTTCAAATAAATCCAATGTACTTTTCTTTAAAAAAGTAAATATGTAGCACAGTTTTAATTTAAAATCACATTAAATATTTCATACCCACTTTGCACTGCACAGTTTGCAACTGTTGGAAATACTTCAGTATGTTAATACAATTTTTAGTCCTTTTATTTTTTTTCGAAGAGGAAGAAAAAACCAACCCATGACAGAGACCTTGCTGTGAAAAAAGGCAGAGAAGCACTTGCTGCCTCATCCCCCATAGAATCCAAGTGCATGCTGAGGGGAAGAAACAGTAACGGGGTAGTTGTGAATAAAATCATCTTTCAATATTCAGAACTGTGTTGAAACTAACTTTTGAGCAAACATGTTGCTGTCTTCAGAAATATTTTATTCCATGTTTTTGCAATTGTTACACAGGTTTTAAAATATCAAGCTATTCAATCTGTAACATATACATCGTGCTTCACTACTCCCAGTATGGTTCAACCTGGCCTCTTTGCATCAAATCTGACATTTTTGCTCTCTCAGACACAGCTCTGAACCAAAAAGCTGAATGTGTCAAACAATGCTTTTAAAGCTCACAAATTGGTGTGCACTTGTAATAGTTTATTTGTCTCTATCTTCCCTTAATTATAAATGAAAATTCCTCCTAATTTTTGCACAGGCTAAGTTGGACAATAAAGAGAACAGTTCAAAATAGAAAACACAGATGCTAAAATACATAACTCTGGGCATAGATGGATGTTATTTTCTGTTTGGCACATCTGTCAAGTACCTAGATCTGATGTGCTGATAAAACAAGACAGCTTATGGCAATAAACATGTCAGATCCATCTGTTCTTCAGGACACTGAGAAGAAAAAGAATGGCTCCCTGTGGTATTCTGTACACTTGAGACCACTCCAGAGAGGCTTCCCTCTGCTGCTGACAGCAATTCAGCTCTACCAGCCTAAGCCAGTGGGTTTCCAACCTTGCTCCCTGTCTTCCACCAGGCACATTGTGTATCTGTGGCTTCCTCTCTCTAATCCTACAGCCTCAGAATTGGTAGCTGGGACAGAAATGTAACTGTATTGTAAAGGCCTTGGCAAAGTCAAGAAACAAAACCCAGAAAACGAGAGTGAAGCCAATACTGAATCTACCTAGCCCAGGATCCTGGCTCCTGCTGTGGCACTTGGCAGCTGCAGGCACCTCACTCTGCATCTTAGACCTGGTTTGCACCCATTGTGTCCTCTACTTTCTCAGAGCCATAGCATCCCTTCTCACACTATTTTCCTGCTACTTGCAGAAACTCACACTGTAAATACACCAGTCAGAGCAGCCTGTATATCCCTCAAAACATAGTCAGTGGTCCAAAAAACTGAAGGTGACCCTGAGCAGACAACAGCTGCTCCCATGTGTGCCACCATTTGCCCAGCTTGCCAGAGAGTAGCTGCAGCCAATGCTGAGCTACAACACTGGCAGCTACCAAAGAGCCACCCACTGCATGGCTCCAATACGGACCACACCAGCTGGAGCAGAACAAGCACAAAAACAGCTGAGAGGGCTGAGGTGTTAATGACAGAAATCATCTTCCAGCAGTGCTTTAACAAAAGCCACGTTTCAGCCACCTGCAGCCACATTCATGGGGTTTGGCAGCCATTCAGGGGATGTGCTACTTTCTCACAGGAAGGTAGAATAAAATATTTTTTTTACAGGATATATACAATCCTCTGATACTGGGCAGACTATAATTATCTTTAACTCAAGAAACACCCATTCATTTCTTGATTTTGACTGGCCGGAGAAAAGAGGGAAGGAGGTCTCCAGCCTAAATGAACACAGCAGCCCCAGATAACATGCAAAAAGTTCAGCTGCTCTCTGGAGAGAGAAGCCCTCAGTTTCGGCCATATGAAGGTAAGAAGTAAGTATGCAAAAGCTCCTTTATACCATATACTGGTCAAATATCCATATTATGCAACCCAACTGAAAAGCAAATATTCAAGAAATCAGAGCTTACTAGAAAAGATCCTGCTTTGCTCTGCCCGTCCAGATTAGTCCCAATTTTGAGAGGTTTTTAAACCTTGTTTCAACTTCCCCCTAAATACTTAAAGCTCCAGGCTGTAACAGTTCTCCTGAGAATCCCTTGCTCTGGCTGGAAACATGCTAATTCTCACAAAGCAGGATGGCCAAACAACCTGTCATCCAATACACTGGACTCCACATGCAGAACACACAAGAGTAGGGCACAGATGTTATGAGATGGGATGGAAAGGGCCCATGGAGTTGGAGGGGTGCCCTTTCCAAAAATTGCAGCCTCTGCCACACATTGCCAGGTGGAGCTGCTCTGGAGATCTCAGGTGCATGTGTGGATGTGGCACTCAGATGGGCAGGTGAATTTGTATAAATCAGCTTTGCCCTTTAGCTTATCATGCAGTGCGTCCATAAACAGCCAGCAAGGTGGGTCCCAGAATGGGACGGGGCTCTGGCGAAGCCCTGCGAAAACACAGGCAAACCACAGAAGCCTTGCAATGCACGAGAGAGGACAAAGCTGGAGCAGACCCGTACTGACTCATTCTGCTAAGCAGCAGAAGCAAAGGATTAAGTACATCACCCACTGTAGTTAAAGAAGGTCATGCACCTTACCAGTTACTTAAAAAAGGCTGGCAAAAATTGTGAAGGAAAAAACCAAGCAATCAGAGCTGAGGATCTGATTACTGAAACTTTCCTTTTAGAAAGCTGGCCTTATTTGCTGCAAATCAGCTTCAGCAGGCAATTTGAAGCTATCACACCAGCATACTGTTATATGTAAGTTAATAAGCATTTACTACTGATGGTTTCTGCAGTGGCTGTTTAATTTTTAATCATATCTTTAATTTACTGTTTACAGTTTTATCCAATTAGAGTTTGTGCATGTGTGTGCATCTGTGACAGGGAGAACATGGAAACCTGTGTTTAATCAGAAGCACAAAGCCTTGCTCTCCAACTGAGGAGATACATGTGTCTCCTGCTTAAAATTTTTTCACATAGCCCTCTTATTTTCCAGGAGAATGTCATCTCAGGCTGTTATGTTGCATCATTCTGCTGTTAGAAATGGGCACCACTGACCTCTCTGTGCAATGCTGTAGCAGGAGTTTGGAACTGAATGTCATTAAAATAGGCAGTGCTAAGAACTAGGCAGTATTTCTGGCACTTTCCTGAACAGAAATCCCACCAGCATTGCTTTTTATCTGTAGATCAGGCATTTAGGTAACACCCTGGGTCACCCTCATCCTCCTCATCCACATTTCAACCTTACATTAGATTCCTACAGTCATAAAAACTAGATGCACTGAGGGGATGGAAAATGGATCATTTATTTTTAAGCACTGCAAATTTCTCATGGTGATCAACAGTAAAGTTTTCAATTACAGAGGGAGGTTACAAAAACCAAAGGATAGAGCTCCAAAGAAAACTGGGTGATGATGGAAGGACAGAGATTAGAACATCTCAGAGCCCAAGAGATGAGCTAATCACAAATAAAATAATATTACATTCCTATTACTACCTGACATGCTGTTTGGTGTAATGCCAGTAATTAAATAAAATATCAAAAAAGGAGTGCCAGAAATGCACTCAACAGAGGCATAATGTGGTTGATATGGATCCTGGCAGAGCCCTCAGGAGGTGATCTGACACCCAGCCCAACTCCCTGTGCCTTCCACATTTACACTGCCTCTGGTCACAGGCTCAGCTGTACAGCAAATTAGGACAGGCAGCAACAGGACTGCATGATCCTCAGACAGAGGCTGCTCTCACTCCCAGCAGGCAGACACTGAAAGGAAAAGGCAGGAACCTTTGTTTCTCCCATGTAGCATCTACTTCAAGGAGAGATGATGGCAGGCTCCTGAAGAGCTCCACAGCAAAGGTTTAAATGGAAGTACATGACCAGAGCTCACAGCCTTCTCTTGCTGTGTTCATGGCTCAACACCTGGATACTCTTATCCCACTACAGCTGTATACCCTGCATCCTTGAGAGCTATGCTGAAAAACCCAGATTGCCATCTGCTTTATTTTGCTCTCAGGAATTAAAAAAAAAAAGAGATGCAATTCTATCCCTCTGCAAATATAATACCTTCGATTTCACTTCTTTTTCTCTGCAGCACAAGGAAGGTAAAGATGGGAAATCGATACACTCATAGAAAAAATAAACATTCAAAGTTCCCGTAAGAGGAAGAAACTACAGGGCTATGGCTATAGATGTCTTAACAGTGGCAGAACAGGTTGGATTAATGTGCTGAGGTAAAAGACTAACAAACAGAGAGGGATAAACTGCTTTTAGAGTAAGTGCTACAGATTACAACACCCTTTTTGAGAAGCCATTGCACTCTGCAGCCAAAGCACAGAGCAGTTGCACATGGCCTTTGCACAGGAACTGTTCCTAAAAACACCCACCCTGGGAATGTTGGTGAGGAGTCTGTGCAGCCCTGCACTCCAGGAACTGGACTCCAGTGTTTAAACAAAACCTGTTGGCATCATCCAGGCAGCTCAAAAAGGCAGCTTCAGCTCTTGTTTTCTTCTTTGCCCCTGGGAGCAGGAACTTGCAGCATGGAAGGAGGAGACTGTGTAATAAAAAGGAGACAGGAAGGTCTCCAGTAGGCTCCGAGTCCTAAAGATAGCAATGAAACTAGCATGAAGGGAAGGAGGAAATCACCCTCCCACATAAGAGGAAACCCCAAAATAAAACCTTTTGGCAGATGGTAAAGGCTTTAGTATTCAACAAAAAGAATGAGCTGCATGAGAATGCAAGAGAGCTTTAAGGGAGACACAGGAAGCCCAAACAAAAGACACATGAAGGAGCTTGGTTTTTTTCAGTCACTCTTCTGTGTCATTATTCAATTTTTGATAGGTTTTACTGGCTTTTCTGTTTAATTGAAACTATGCACTAATTAATTATATGAAACAGGAGAAATTTTCAGTAAATTTTCTGAATTATAAGGTAAGAGTTCAGCTCCTAGGGGGCATTCCATCTGGGGCTCTCTGCCTGGTCCTTGCCTTCCTGTCTAAGACTGGATCCAGCTCCACAGAGGCAACAAATCCACAATCATAAAAAAATAATAAATATGATTAAATATTTGAATCAGGCGCAACCCCATTTAGATGAAAGAAGAACTCAGAGGATTAAGATCTAACTGCAGTTATTAAAGCACTCATGTCTGAGAAAAATTGGAGAAGTTAAGGTAAGTTATAAACCTATCCCAAGGCAATATATAAAATGCATCCTTCTCTGCTTCAGACTAAAGGATCATTTAAATTACAGCTGAGAAAACAACCCCAAAACCCTTAACCCAGAACATGCAACTCCTTAAATGTTCACCTATGAACACATAAATGATGCTTTAATTCTATTACCAGCGAGTAGTAACTAGGCTCATTTAAAAAAAAGTGAATAAAAAGTAATAGAATATGAAAGATGATGTTATCAATTGCAGAAAAAAAAAGGTGTAATTTAAAGGCATAGCATAACCAGATTTTGCTAACAGGTACAGATAAAGAAATCAAATTACTATACAAAGGCAGAGCAAGTTTGCTGTCAAATTAGCAGTGGGTAACATCACTTGTTATATATGCTTGATGCTGAAAAGCAAAAAGTAGGAAAAGCTACTGCCTACTTTTCCTCTGTTAAATTTAGGAGTTCCAAATTAGATGGCAAGTCCTCCATCTGACAGAGGCAGGAAGTTCCAGAGGGCAATATATTGCACCTATCATGGGCACCTCTTTTAGAAGGGCACAGATTATCTCTGGGGGGGGGTTCTGGTCTTTGTTGATTATTTGATGAATGTGAACAATGAGTTCAATTGGACACCAAAGTTTTAGCTGGATAATGTAAGATGCAACAACAACTACTCAAACTGCTTAAGCTAAAAGACTGTATAATTGTTTTTATCTTCGATTATGCCATTTTAGTATAGAGCATGACTAAAAAGAGTAAGATAAAAGTGCAGCTTTTACTTTCATTTCCAGCAGTGATTATGAAATTAGGATTGCAAATAACACAGGCAGTGCACGTCATCAAAAGAGATTCTGAGACCAAGTGAAAAATAGGTCTTATATAATTAAGAAAAAGGTTCTAAATATAATAAAATATCAAAATTGCATTTTTTATTCAATAAAATTGGCAAGGGATCATATTTTTCAATTTCACAATGACCTGTCCTGGCTTAGAGAACAGAACCCTTATGTTTCTGTATTTGTGGTTTTAAGTTATAAAAAGGTTTATGGATTTGATCCAGAGGTCAGCAAAGTCATTGGTACCCTTCACTGATTTGAATGGGCTTTATAGTCTCATGCTTTAGAGGAAAAATGGGGTTGATCCTGTTCTCATTTTTACTAGTTTCAATTTCTCTGCAACCAATGAAGCATTACTCTTTCATTTGCCCTCACAGAACCAAGAGCAAAGTTGAGGTCTCCAATTTTCAAAGGCAGATAATTTGGATAAAACCAATTCATAGCTGGTGGTAGACATAGATTTACATTCTTCTAAGAAGAGTAGCTACTCTTGCTATTTGTTTACTGTGCTAGAACTGATACAGAATCTGTGGACAAAGAGTAAGGATCAGTTTTAAGTTAGCTATAGACTTTTCCAAAGACTCTAGCCAAATTAATTACAAGCAGCAGAAACTTAAGGAGGATACTATCTCTAGGTGCTCCTAATTCCTGATAAAAGAATTTTTCCTCTGTTCCCAGCATCTATTTGCATTCCTCACTTAAACAGCCTGGGTTCCGATCATCTGGATCAAAAGAAAACAGTGAAGAAATCAGTAAAACGTATATTCTCATACCAGAATTATCCTGTGATCAGCTAAGCCACGTAGAAGTAAAGTAAAATTCCCACAGTGACATTTCCATTACTAGAGAAAACCAAAAAGATGTCAAGAACAGCAGTAACAGCAGTAACAGTATAATAAGGAAAACATGAGCTGCTGACAAAGCAATGGTCACACATTTTAGTGCTTATCACAGCAGCTGATATTTAAGAAGGGAGAAAGAAAACTTACCAACAAATCTAGGAAGCAAATATCAGTAAAAAAATAATAATTCACTGGGAAAAAGCTTATTAGGATTAGAAGAAAATAAACCACAATTTTCATTATGCTATCTGAGATAAACCTCCACACCTAAAAGGAAACATTTCTAGAAAAAGAAAAAAAACGCCTCATAGGTGTCTCAGTGTATGAAGAGACATCCCAGCAAAAAGACATTCATTACCTTGATGGGCTGTAAAGGCTGGGTGCCTTTCTATGACACTCAGAACCTTCCACATTTAAGCAGAGACGTACAAAAGTCAACCATATCAGTGGTTAGTGTCACAGCCAACTACTGTAATGGAATGGATGGTACCACGCAGATGGGCATTAAAGCAACTCTGGAATCTAGAGAAAGATCTGTTCAGAACCTACCCAGGTGACAACTGATTTCTCACTGGAGCTTTAGAGGTAGAACTATCTACCCTTCCCTTTCTCTTTCCTATCCCTTTCATCTGAAATACAATTCATTTGCGTCAAAGTCTTTCAAGTTTAGACTGAGAATTATAACTGTTGTGATATAACTGGGAATGATCAGTGTAGGGAATTTTCAAAGGTTTATCTGCATCCTTAATTGCCTGACACTTTTAAAACTGGTCCATTGTCTAAGATGATTGCTCCTTCCACCATCCAACATTTTTAAAATACTCATTAAATACAGCTGGATCATCTTGGCACTTTATGACAGAAAATTACAAGGAACTGCTGAAAAGTGTTTCACATAGCTACACTCTCTGGAACAAGCTAAAGAAATTCCTCAGCAGACAACTGTAGTCTAATCAGCCCTCTAAATATTTAGACTACAAGGCAATAAAATAAAACTAGAGCAGGAGATATTAATCTCTCAGCCCAACTTTAACAACAATCCTCAGTTCCTCAGGAGTTCTTAAAGGAATGAAAACCAAAAGAAAGAAGAGTAAGAAAGAAGGCTTTCCTCTTTATTCCTAAAGAAGACTGGAATGACCTAAGACTTTAAAGAATGAAGGAAATATGATTATCATTCCTTCTCCATCTCTACCTCTGACACATGCCAAAGTGGAAAGAAAACAAAAACCATAGGACTTTGGAGGACTTAGAGGACTTTGGAGAGTAAACTTTAAGAACAGAAACTTTGCATCACTGAAGAAGGCAAAACTGGTGAGTAAGAATCTCCTCTTTTTGCTGTGCAAGACTTTCTTTTCTTGCAGATCTTTCTCTCAAAATCCAGCTCCTGAAAGTCCTACACAACAGTGCTCTTTCAATGCAGACAAACAAGAGTCTGCTGACTGATGCTACCAGCAGTAAGCCTCTTTACTGGTCTCACTAAAGAAAGAATATGACAAAATTACTTGTTTCAAGGTCCAGGTGTTGGAGCTGCTTCAATTCCCTCTCATTTCATGAAATGCCATCTGATGGCAGCTGGGTGTGCCAGATGAATGGACCGCAAAGACGTGAATCCTGTTTCTAGGGGAGAGGATTCAAAACTCCAAGACCACGTCAGTGTACATGCCTTCAGACTGTGCTCCAGCTTGCAGGGGAACCTCAACAGGCCTTTTTGCTCACATACAAAAGTCTCTAACTTGCTTATCCCTACAGTTCCTGAGGAAAGAGATCCAACCCTCTTGTGTAGCTGAAAAAGTATACCAAGTCAGAGTCCTGACATATTATACCAGGCTGGCTGGATATAATACACTGTGCCCTTCCCAAGTCTGGGTGTTTTCTAATCAGGTTGTCTTCAGGTGGAAGCCATTGTATAAGCCAAATGTATGTAAACAAACTATTCCAACAATGTGGATAAACTTAACCAAGAATAAGCTCTAAGATGTGGATGAAAACTTACTGGGATTGAGGAGCTTCAGAACTGCGGCATTGCCAAGTACAAACCACCTACAACTCCACTTATCACCCTGACACTGAGAAAAATTGTCCAAGACTGACTCACTGCCTGCCTTCCAGGTGATACCTTTGGAAAAACACTGAAGTTCTTACAGAGCAGCTCACTGCAGATTTTTTCAATGTATCTTTTCTTTGTACAGGTAACTTCTAATAATTCATGTGACCGGCAGGCATTTTTACTGATAAAAATATTTTTCAATTTTAGGACCATACAATACAGCTGTAGCTGAACTGCCAACAGAGTAGTAAGTTGTTTTAAAAACAACAATTCTCTGCCACATTTTCATTCACATTCCTGTTGCAAATTAAGGCTGCTGTACTTACGCTGTCATCTACTGGAATCAACACTTTAAAAAATTACAGGTGCTTCATGAGTACTTATGCTGTATAGAGGTAAATCACATATTTTTTTAAAACTGTTCAGAATTTTGTTAGAATTCAGAACTTGAATGTCAAGGACCCCAAGATCATTGTTAATACACTTCAATTTATTATTTTATAGGGAATCAATTTCAATTAAAATACACTGAAATAGTGACTGGAAAAATTCTACAATATTGATCTTATGGGGGAACCAGCATAGTTAAAATTATTAATCATACTTGAGCATGTCATAAAACACCAGGCTAGTATCCATGCTTTGTGATCAAGTCAAATAAAGGCTTTAAAATAACCCACCCTTTCCTTTGTGGAATATGCCAGAGATCTGCATACTGCTTAGTAATAAGGAAACAGTTCATAACACTGCTGACTGCCTATGTATAACTAAGTAAATGAAGGTGCTCTATCATATGAAGCATAAATGCCATTAAGGGTAAACTTTTATTTGAATAGAACCACATTCATTTTTAAAACTACAATACAGAAAAGCTTTTAAAGAATGTGAATTAAGAAAAAGAGGAGCTTTTAAATAAAACAGGTTCTTTTTACACAACACAGAAAAGCAACTTCACAAAGGCATAAAAAGAAGAGGGTTTTTTCCTGGCTCCCTTGAATCTTTCCAGTAATTAGAAATTTTTATTGCACAGGCCATAAATGCTAGTAACAACAGGAAGAAAAATGCTTTTGAACTCTTTGGCAACATTCACCTTCAGGGATTCAAAACAGCAAAACTTTATTCTATATTTTCAAAAAAGCTTTTAGTGACTTTCATGTTTGTTAGAACTGCCAATGTAGTGAAACACTTTACAAACAGGACACATTCATGTAGGCGCAGCAATACCAGTTCCATAAAATCAGCAAGATGATGCTACCAAAACTCATCTGAGTGAAGAGGGCAATTCATCCAGCTTTCAAAACAATTTTTTTTTAGCACAGGAGTTTACATCTAGGCTTAGCAAGTGGGAATTTATCTGATCCACATTTAGTCATCTACTGTATAGACAAATACATCTGCCAGCCATCCCAAGTGTCTGTAATAATCGGTGGAGAACAACAGGTATAAATCATCTGATGCATCTGAGGTGGGACTGCTAGATCTCACATACAGAGGACGTGTAGCTACTACTGCATGCACATGATAGTAGGATTGCTTAGAGTCTCTGTGGAAGGCAGAAGTACCCAACTGAAGGCATGCCAAGTTAGGCTTTGGCACTTTCCGTCACCACTGAGGCTGCCAGTGACTGTATTTTAGTTTGTAAAAAACTTCTTGTGAACAACTTGTTTCTTAAGAGTGTGAGACAGATTCTCAATGGATACTAAAGAATTAGGCAGGGCAATACTCTTCCAAATACAGAAATTCTGAATGCTGGGAAGCCCAAGGGAATGGGACCACAGAGAGGGAACAGGATCCTGGGATCTGCCTAAACATCATCTGCTACTGTTAGAGGCTGAGTAGTGGGACAGAGGGATACTGGATCCAACTGAGAATGGCATTTCTTACCTTCTTATTTCCAATGCTATACACTCAGTTTGACAAAAAAAAAGGTGTTAGTTGATGAAGACAGTCAGGTTTGAAACAGAAGCACAGCAGTGAAAATGTCTGTGTTCTTTCTAAGGGGTCAGAAGTATAGTTAGGGCTCTGATTTCTTCAGTTCTTTTATAAAACAACTATCAAAGGCATGTAGCAACAGGACAAGGGGTAGTGGCTTCAGACTGAAAGAGGGTAGGTTTAGATTGAACGTAAGGAAGAAATTCTTTACAGTGAGGGTGGTGAGGCATTGGAACAGGTTGCTCAGAGAAGCTGTGAAGGCCCATCCCTGGAATTACTCAAGGCCAGATTGGATGGGGTTTTGAGAAAACTGGTCTAGTGGAAGGTGGCTGGGTGTGCCTACATGGCAGGAGGGTTGGACTTAGATGGTCTTAAGGTCCCTTCCCACCCAAACCATTCTATGACCAATCCTAATTTTATTCTGCGTCTGATTCTGGAAAAATCTCATTAGAAATCACAATTATGTTACATTGTAAATGGCACCATCTTACAATATGATACATTTAAACTCTGTGTGAAAGACTGTACCTATTCCTGGAATCTCTTTTACCAGCCTGTTCTTTTTGAATGGGTGAAAACAAGTGATTTCCACTGGCACTGATCACAAACAGCTGTTGTTAAATAACAGACTGACTGCTGAAAGCTTTCCTGTTTAGCTAAAAGTCTTCCATGACTGGCTGCAGCACAAACAGCAATATTTTACTTTCTTTCTTAAACTTTGAGAAAAATTGTTTTTTCTCTTTCGAATTTACACATGAATGAAAAAATACATACATAAATATGTGTGGTTTTATATATATGTAATACATATTCATCAAACATGTAAGGCAGTTTTGGGTATGCAAAAGTTCAGAAGGACTAAACATTCCAGACCAAACTGACCAGCAGGCTGACTTCTCAGAAATTTGAAAAGCAGGAATGAAAAAAAAATCAACTTTAATAAAATAATAAGAAAACCAGTCAACTGCCATCGTGATCTTGCAATCGTACAAAACAGCTAATACTACATTACCAGTAGACTGAGTTGCAATAATATTTATAGAAGCACATAAAAATGCAAGCACATCATAATATTATACAGCTAAAATCTTGCCACAGAAGTTCATCAATACAAATTTCATAGGTGCTGTTTCCTTATTTATATTCCAAATTAATATACTACACATATTGAAGGACAATTCTGTGCTAAACCTATCCAGAGTGCATTACAATGTATTGTCCAGTGTATTGGAACTTATTTTATTACCTGTCAGCTGACTCACTTGGTTATTTGATATGAATATGTATTAACATCACAGCAATAGCTATAAGGTAACTAACAGTCCCACAGCAATGCAATGGTCTGCCAGGGACCACTGACTGCATTGCAAAGTATATTCTTCAGGTTAGAAACCAGACACATGATATTCAAATAACTGAAGCCAGAGATGGAATTTGATATTTATCATCACTGATGCATGTATATTAGATATTTTATCTTTGTTCAGATACACACTCCACATATAATACTGTGTTTCAGCTAAAACAAATGAAAACCATACAGAACCCCTCAGTGCATACTTGTAACCTGAAAAAAATATATTTTCAGACATCTTAACAGTGCCTAAAGTCTGAAAATCCTCTCACGAACAACCACGGCTTCTGATTCCAGAGCCTACATCCACTGTTAAGTGCTGAAACTGTCCTTGACTGGAATGGGAAAAATACAACAAAGACTGCTCTTTTTTAGTCTAATGGGTGGTAATGAAGTCTTTTTACAGTCCTAGAAAGCAGTGTTAAGAACAAGTGCAATGATTCCTGCAGTTGTACAGGAAAAAAGGACATACAACAGAAAAGAGTAAAAGGGATATAGACGTTTAGTGAAAATAAACCCATATTGAAAAGAAGGTTAAGATTTCTTTACCTGTAGTCAGGCAATTTAGCATGCTGAGTTCTAGAACACAGTTTTCATGCAATGATAAGGGAGAAACTACTATTATTGAGTAATTTCTGACAGTGTTTTCATGATACACTTTGTGTTCAACTCACAAGGTGTCTCAGATATTTTGGAGCATAACAGGAGCACGGAGCAAAGGAAACCAGCTGGGAATTAAGCTTGCTGGAGCTCTTCTGAAAGATCAAGTATTTTTTTCTGTGCCTTGGATAGATGCCATGTATGCAACATATGCAAGAAACAGTTGCATAGTACTCTCTGCTTTAGGAAGAAAGGCCCTTCCTGACTAGCTGGAAGCTTCAGGGTTAGGCAAAAGAAAAAGGTAAGGTCAAAACAATGAAAACAAAAGAAGGGATGTCTGGTAAGAAGACAGTCAAGATTTCAAATGCTGCAGGCCCTGGAACACCACAAGGATATGAAATCAAGATTCCTTGGGTCAAAACCTTGAGTCCAGAATGTACACAGGGGAGAAAAAAGTACATCCTAGAAGTGCAACAGATGACTCTCTATCACAAACCTCAGTTGTTCTGACTTCTTTACAGGGTTGACAAAGAAACGTGCTGATCTCAAGCAACATTTCTTCAAGGAACATGAAGGACAGTAGGCAACAACAGTTCAGGTATCACAGGATCCATAAAGTCTACAGCAGGGTGACAGCAAGCTGCAATGGCCTTCTCTTAACTCATTGACCTTCCAGTCCTGTGCTTGGCAAGGTCCCATGTTCTCAAAATTTCTGACCACTCAAGTCCCTTTTCAGCCAGGTATGTAACTCCTAATCATTCATGCTGTGTACTGGAGCCACCACAGCAGGAAAGGTCTTATTATGTGGGAAATCAGAAGATGGGACTGAATCTAGTACTTCAAAATTTTGATTATGGAAAACGACAACAAATCTCACATGCAGTCATGAAAGCTGGTACGGCAGTGCTCAGGTTCCCCCCAACTTTGACATTTGTATGGAAACAGCAGAGAGGGCAAACAGGAAGTAGCATCATGTTTCTGACAGACTGGGAGGGTTCCATGACAAATTTTCATCAAGCCTGCCTTTAGTACTAATAGGCTGGTAATGCTGCCAAAATCCTTGCAGAACACTTTGGCTAAGGAGGGTTTCATGGTTCTGACTTACTCACCACACATACCCTGAAGGCAATGTTTCTGTTACAAAGTTCCTCTAAAACCCAGAGAATGATCCATCACTAGAACACAAGGCTCTTACTTGTTCTGCACTCAGCTAGAGAATTATAGAATGTTTTGGGTTGGAAGCAACCTTAAAAGTTGTCTAGTTCCAGCACCCCTGACATAGGCAGGGACAACTTGCACTAGACCAGGTTGCTCAAAGTTCCACCCAACCCAGCGTTGAACACTTCCAGGGATGGGGCAGCCACAGCTTCTTGGGGCAACCTGCTCCAGTATCTCACCACCTAGTCAGTAAAGAATTTCTTCTTTATGTCCTATCGAAACCTACCATCTTTCAGTTTGAAGCCACTACTCCTTGTCCTATCCTTGCCCTTGAAAAATCCCTCTCCATCTCCTTGTAGGTCTCCTTTAGGTACTACAGAAGGCTGCTGTAAGGTCTTCTCTCTCCAGAGCCTTTTCCAGGCTGAACAATCCCAACTCTCAAACCCTGTCTTCACAGAAGAGGTGCTCCATCTCTCTGATCATCTTCATGGCCCTCATCTGTACTCACTCCAGCACATCCATGTCCTTCTTCTTTCAGCCCCAGAGCTGGATGCAACACTCCAGCTGGGGTCTCACAAGAGCAGAGCCGAGGACAGGATCACCTTCCTTTTTCCTGCTGGTCACACTGCTTTTGATGCAGCCCAGGACATGTTTGGTTTTCTGGGCCACAAGTACACATTGCCTCATGTTGGGCATCTCATCAACCAACACTCCAAGCCCTTCTCCCTAGGGTTGCTTTCAATCCATGCTCCACCCAACCCATATTTATGCTTTGTCCCAACCCAGGTGCAGGACCTTGCACTTGGCCTGGCTGACCATCATGACGATTGCACGGGCCCACCTTTCCACCCTGCCCATGCCCCTCTGGATGGCATCCTTTCCCTCCAGAGAGTCAACTGCACCACACAGCTCAGTGTCGATGGCAAACTTGCTGAGGGTGCACTGGATCCCACTGTCCATGTCACTGACAAAGATGTCAAACAGCACCAGTCCCAATACCAACCCCTGAGGAATGACACTCATCACTGGTCTCCATTTGGGACATCGAGCCATTGACCACATCTCTTTCAGTGTGGCCATCCAGCCAATTCCTTATCCACTGCTTAATCCATCCATCAAAACCATGTCTCTACAATTTAAAGAAATGCTTTGCACAAGTCCAGTTAGATCATACCAGTTGCTCTTTCCTTACCCATCAGCCCTGTAACCCCATCCTAGAAGGCCATCAAATTTGTCAGGCACAATTTGCTCTTAGTGATGCCGTGCTGGCTGACACAAATCACCTCCTTATTTCCTATGTGTCTTAGCATAGTTTCCAGGAGGATCTGAGTTAAGGAATACATTCAGTGCAGGTAGCTCAGTGAGCAGATGCAATGAGAGCTGCAGATTGAGCTCTGGGTGGCAGGAGCCTAAGGCAAGAGGCTGAGAACTGGCACTGACCCTTTGCACAGCAAAGGGCCCAGGGATCTGTGGCACCAGCAGGTGACTCAGAGACACAGCAGGAACCAGTGACTCAGCAGGAAGACCCCAGACTTTCCAGCACTTAGACATAAGGATACAGAAGCCCAGCGTTTCCTTTGTTTTGAGACAGCAGCTTGAGCTGTTATTTTGTTGCTGTACCATGAGAAAGCTATTTAAGGAACCCAGAGGTCAGAAACTCTGCTATGGGAAACCCTGGGCTGAGCTGGTAAGGAAATTTGTATGCACATGAGAGTGGTGTGTATAGGGAGGCAAGCTGTGCACACACTGGCCTGGAGCCACCCACTGCGGAGGGGCTTTGCTCCCAGCACTGAAAGTCCCTGGTAGTGAGAGTGTGACTGCCCGAGAATGGTCAGACAGAAAAGTTCCCTTAACATCTGTTCCATGATCTCGCTGGGCACAGAGGTGAGACTGACCAGTCAGTAGCTCCTGCAGTCCTCCTTTTTTCCCTTTTAAATAATTAGGGTTCCCATCACTGGGAACTTGACTGGACTGCCACAACTTCTCAAATATGATGGATAGTGGCTTAGCCACTTCATTTGTCCCTCGGGACCTGCGGATACACCTCACCAGGTCCCACAGACTTGTGCACCTTCAGGTTCCTTAGACGTACTTGATCCTGAGCTCTCCAGCTGGTTCTTCATTCTCCAAGTCCCTGCCTTTGCCTTCTGTGGCTGGAGAACTTGCCAGTGAAAACTGAGGCAAAAAATTTGTTGACTACCTTTCTCCATGTCCTGGGTAACCATATCTACCATTTTCTTCCCGAGAAGACTCACATTCTCCCCAGTCTTCCTTTTATCACTGACATACCTGTAGAAGATTTTCCTGTTCCTGTTGATGTCTCTGGCCAGCTTTAATTTTATCAGAGCTTTAGCTTTCCTAACCTGATTCCTGCTTCTCACTTTCTCTGCATTTCTCCCAGGCTACCTGTCCTTGCTTCCACTCTCTGTAAGGCTTACTTTTTGTGTTTGAGTTTGCCCAGGAGCTCCTCATTCATCCATGCAGGCCTTATGGCATTTTTTGCCTGATTTCTTTATTGTTAGGATGCATCACCCTACATTTAGATGAAGATGAGATGCAACTTTGAAGGCCCTCTAATTCCCCTCCTGAAAGAATACAGTGCTAGGGTACCGTAACAGGTTTTGAATGGGACTATGTTGGATATGGGAGGGAATCAGTCTTGCTGTGACTGTCATTGGACATATATGTATTTCAGCAACTGAGCATCAGTGCAGGATGAGCAGAAAACTTAGTGAAGAAATTTCAACAGCTATCAACTGCTGAGATGATTTTCAATAAAGCACAAAGCTTTATTCTAACATGTTTTGCTAGGAGGAGAAATACTGTCCTGGCAGTATATTCAAGTAGCACTTTGCCCTATATGAAACTCACAGAGGAACTTAGAAGGGGGCCTAACATCATCTTAAATGCAAGTGTCATTTAATCCAAACCCAAAAATGCTTCTCAAGCTCAGCTCTATGAGTAGATTGCTGTCTGTGGATACTTTGCTCAGAAATACACACAGAACTGTTCTACCACTTTGAAGACAGTCTCTTCTATGCTAGCTCAAAGCAGGACTCACATTGAAAAACCTCAGAATAACTTCTTCCTTCTCTGTGTAGTTATGTAAGGCTTTTTTTAAAAAAATGATCTTTCAACTCAGGCTTACAGTGATAACAGTATAATAATGGTGTTTCCAACAGTGTGCAGCTCTCCCCAAGAGACACTGGAAGATATTTTATCAAATTAGTTCTTCAACATCACTAGATCTGGGGAAAAAGCACAGATCAGTAGCTGGGCCTGTGCCCTTCTATCCTACTGGAGGCAGGAATAGCGTGTCTGCCAATAATAGCCTCAATTAGGCGGTTCTTGCTCCAAAGAAAAGTCTTCCTAAAACTCAAGACAAGACTTCAATTATACAGTCACATACTATTCTGGCTTTAAGAGACTGGATGGTGTGTCTTGAATGAAGAAGAACAAAATGGTTTTAAGTCATTTTCTGAGACAGGAGTAGAAAAGAATGCTATTGAGTTTTTTAAATGAGGTTAACTTTCTCTGCAGACAACAGAACACAAAGCCACTTAAAATATCTGGTAAGTATTATATAACGCTTTTTTAAAACTTTCCCTGTTCAATCCAGCTTCAACTGGGGTATGAACTAAAGTCAGTGGAAGTCTTTTTGCTGACATCAATGGGTTCTGAATTAGGACCTCACTGCTTGCAACCCAGCTTGTGTGCTACATTAATTCAGAAATGGGTTTTAACAGCTTCTTTCACCTAACAATCTCTTGAGCTGTGCACTGAGAGACAGAGGGCTTTTTTCCCCCCTCTTTCTGGAGGACAGCAAGGTACAGCATAGCAATAGCTATTGACCTGGACTTCACAAGTGGAATTTCCAAAAGGCAGAAACTGTTTTTCACAGAAAAAATGTTCTCCAGAACAAAAACCAGTTACAGAAAGCTATTCCAGCAACAACCTGGATCAGGAACATATGAATCATAATAAGATTATGAGTGGACACAGTTTGGAGAAACTGGGAAAGAGGACAGAACCAGTTTTGGAGAACAATTGACATACAAAGAGCTTTACAAGTTGTACTGTAGTTGAGAAATAATATCCTAACCTTAGTATTTCCAAACAAGGACTTTCAACAGACACACACTCAAGCTTGGTGCAAATGAGGTTATACGGACAGGAGTACTGCTGTCTTCCTGTCACTCATTGTCCCCTCACCCTGGGACAATTAACACAGCTTTGCTGCACAAGGGAATGTTCTTATAAACTGTTGCTCTGCCCATAACTTCAGCTCTGTTTAAGAAGATGAAAGTAAACACAGTTTTGGTTCCTCTAGCTTTTTAAATGAAAGAGTCTGCTTAAGCATTCTGTTTTCATTCACATGGGAAAGGCCTGCTTTCACACTATCCTTGGTGGACCGATAGCACATGAAGATTGCTGGCTTTCAGACAGGAGGTTTTACAGGCCATCAAGTCCATTCACGGATTTGTTTATTAAAATGGTATGTGTATTGTTTTACTGATATGAGTTTGGATTAGTGCCACTGTTTTCTTCCCCACAAGGACAGAGCTTCTGGCTCCTTCACACAGCCATTCCCAGCTGAGCTCTGGAACACAGGGCAACCACAAGTTCTTGTGGCTGGTGGTCACACCAGTGGCCACCCAGCCCTGAAAACCATATCTTTGAATGCAGCATGTTTTGTCTCTCTGAACTGACCCACTCTACTACCAGCTGTGGGTACTGGCTCACATGTTTACACTGTAACAGACCCCAGCAAAGAGAGGAATAAATTCTTTTGACAGGAATTCTCAGATTGAGCCACTTCCCCAAGGATATATTGGAGTGACTCTGAAGTGCAGCACAATGGCCAACACCACTGTGGGGGAAGACAGCCGGAGCTGCAGACCTCCAGCTTTTCGTCAAGCTCGTGCTGCCTTTCACAAAGCACATGATGCCTTGCCTTTACAGGATGTCATGGTCTGACACACTACAGGGATCAGAGTAAATAAGAACCCTCTACATGGCAGGGAGAGACTACATTAAACACACATCCATGCATCTAGCGCTAATCTGTCCTTCACAGTCCAGCATGTGTTTATTCATTCTCGTACCAAAGTCCAAACTTGTATCCTCAACTGCATGGGCAAGGAATAGATCTCAAAGGATGCTGCCCTGAATTCCTTGAAATGGCAGTCATTGCTGCCTGACTGAGCATAAGTCATACACCAGTTGATGTGTCCAGAGGGGAACCAGACAGAAACAATAAAGAAGCCAGGAAATACAGAGTTCTCAATGCCAAATACAGTTTATGCAGGAATCTATCTGGACTGCACTGATCAACTGATCCAAATTTATAGCTAATGAGTCTTCATTGTCCCATATCAAACAAATGCCAACTTTCATAAGCAGGCCTGAAACAGTGATGGTGGATGACCAGAACTTAGCAGTCCATCAAACTCTCAAGTAACGTTCCAGATGCAGTGGAAGAGAGAACCTGGCCAACACTGAAGAAAAGGATGTAGGAATAATGGATGAATGGACAAAGGGAAAGAGAAGAGTTCTAAACATCTGGGGAAGATATTTATGCTTCAGCACATGCACTACCTTTGACATGACACCAGATGAGGTGAGCTTGTATTTACAGCTCATGGCAAAACAAAGAAAGCCTACAACTCCTCAGCACAATCCACAAGACATCAAACCTGTAGAAACAATTCAGTTGAGACATCAGCTCTTCCAGATAAAATGTAGCTTACTCAACTAATCAGGGCTTTTCCCCAAATGCAGTGAGCAAGGCTTAATTAGGAACACAGTGTAATGTGTGAACGACATTTTGTTAAAAATACACTGCATGTACTGAAGAACTCTATCTTTTTCATACAGTGTGATACATAACAAGCACTGAACAAAAACACCACAGAAGTATGTGGTTTATGCTATCCCACTGGACTACCAAACAACATTTAACATTGAAAAAGTATTGCAGATATATAGTAGAGGATGTCTAAATGTTCCTTTACAGTATTGCCACAATGACTGCTTTTCTTCCGTGTTACCATAGCCATTACTAGAGAGCTAGCAACAAAAGTCATCATAAAACATCCCAACCTCATTTGGAAAAAATATATAACTTTTCTTGTTATTCCTTCTTCTCTGTCTTCTAATCTAGACTTCATATTGAGTCCAGTTTTGTATTTTCTTAGCAGCAAAAATTAGAAACAACTCTATTCAAGTCAATAAAATTATTGCAACATGAAGAAGGAATCAGCCATCTGCAAAAAACAGTCTAACAGGTAATTTTCCACTGACATCTCTTACCATTGTTGCTGCCTGTTCTGAGCTTCCCCTCCCCCTCCCAAAGACACATGCTCCTGCCCATGTGCTCCGAGCTCCTTTGTTCCAAGTGCGGGCAAAGCCAAATGTAACTCAGACTCTTCAGCAGTGTCTGATTGGCCGCTCACCCCGGGTCCGCCCCCAGTCCTCCCCTTTCCCCTTCTCCAAATAAAAGATGGTCGAGGGGAGGCTCCGCCCTCTCCCTCAGCTCAGCTACTTTCCTGTGAACATCTCTGGTTGTCTGTCTCATTTGAAAGCTTCTAACTGCAGGGAATTGAGCGAGCAGGGAGCTATATTTCTCCCTCTTTGCTTCTGCTGATGGTATTTGCTCTGCAGCTGATTCAGGTACCGATTTTAGAGCTACTAAAGTGCTAGATCGCCCGTGCTACCCCTCTAGGCTGCTCGAGGCTTTCTAAGGCATTGAAATACAAGCGCTAGCCGGTATAAAGCTGAAAAGATACCTTCCACATTTGGCGCCCAACGTGATACCATAAAACAGGTTACAGAAATTACTTTTACCTAACACTGAAAGTAAACAATTAATGCAAAATGTACAATGCTTTTAAAGACAGTAAGTCCTCCACCCGTGCCTTTTATACATAATTATTTTCATCTTAGTAAGCAGACAGTTAAGAAAGACTACCATCAAATTGTAGATGGAGCCTATTCGTCACACAAAACAGGCAGCTAAACATCTCTATTTATTTATGCATTATTTTACCTTTTCTCCCCCCCTGGAGAGCATGTGGAATCCATGAGACATTTTCACGCACCATTTCTTGTCAAAGAAGTCACCTTTTATGCCCTCAGGCAAACTTCTCCTATCTGATCTCAGTAACTGTCCATACCAAAATTATTTTTCATACCTTGTGTAAGCAGCTGGAGGTTTCGGACTTCTTCTCTCACCTTCAGCTGAAGGACTTGCTGCAGAATGTGCTGTCGCAGGCTTTCCTGGGCAATGCCCATTCGTTCAAGCTTTTTGTCAGTAAGTCTCAGCAAAGCACGGCCTGAATGCAAAAGCCAAAAAGAAAAATCACCCAAGGATTTCCATTAGTGCAATAGGCTCACCCTGACATGATAATTTGCTACAGAAAAAATTCTCAGCCCTGAAATACCTCATTCTGAAAGGATATTGTTCCATCAGTTAGGTACTTCCATACTGTTAGAGATTTATGTGCCACTCCTCCCTTTTCTATTCTTTTTCCGTATTATTTTGGTACTTTGTGAGAGATACAGGCATGTAAAACAGGTATCTTGTGCCATTTTAGACAACCAATTACTGTGCTTTAGTTCCAGTGGGTTTCCCATGGGTAGGATAACACCTAAGTCTATAGCTGACATAGGTACCTAAACAGACTCTCACCTATTTGCAAACATCATGTCAAGGAAAAAGTGAAAACCAGTGACCATGGGTTTTACAAATAAAATCAATTTAAAATATAACAAGGATTAATATTGTTGCAATTCAGATATGTCTATAGTTTAGCAGCATCATTTCCCAGGATGGTGCTGTACTTCATGATTCAGCCTTCCAAATCCCTCTCAACAGCAAACTATCACAGCAAAATTGGAAAAAAATCCCCAGAGATTTCTATCAATTATATCTAAATCATTCCTGAAAAATATTTTGTCCGACTATAAAAAGACACATGCCCAAGTATAAGGAGCCTACGGTCTTTCCAGGCATTCACTCCCAGTTTGTGACTTATCTTTAGTATTACATTAATGTTGAAACACAGTCCCAGGCAGATTGTAGATGTTAAAAAAATCAAACAATCTACATTCTACCAATTTTGCTAGTGGAACTCTGACTCCATCTTTTGGGCATGGCTGTGCTATAAATAAACAGGAGCAAGGCTGTACACTAGCTGAGCAAACACTATGGAAGTATTTGGACCAAGCAGAGAACCAAGGCATCAAGCAGAATTTTACCCTAGGAAGAAAACCAAAACTTACTTTCTTTGGTCTTCACCACTGGTGTGAGGGAGTACAGGGAGGAATGTCTTGCAGCCCTCTACTGACTCTTGATTCCCACTACACACATTTGCTATCTAAAGGTGCCCTGGCCAATACCAACAAATCAAACTGGAGTTGCATTGATGCTTCCTTGAAAATTACATGTTTGGTTCACTTTTTTAAACAGCTTCAACTTTTTACCTCCTCTAGTTTTTAATTGTTAAAAATCCCTTCTTTGACTTCTCAGGCCTCATTCTGAAACCAGAAGATAGCAAAGAGCAAGTCATTCCCTCTGCAACACAGCAACCTCTGTGCTACCATTACTGTGGCTTTTGGATGAATGGTACAATTTAGCTCATCAGAAAGTGTTACTCAACACAGCAAAATAAGGCCCTTATTCCATCTCTTCCTTACAAAATAGCAAGGAGTACAGAATTTTTATAATTATTTTAATTAAAAAAATTAAGATAAATGCCAAAAATTTAAAGGGGCACAGAACATCTGCCCCAAACCAAGGAGTTAGCATCACGCCTTTCACAAACTGCTAGATTTCACTCACAAGAAGTTCCATAGGATCTTGATATGATGCAATGCAAAATACTGGGATATTACTATTAATAAAGTATAATGTTATTGATCAGACAAAAATGACAGCATTCATAGATTTTCTGCCCTTCTGTGTCTCTCAAACCCTACACGATACAGAGGATGACCTTTGATTAGGAAACCTTTCTTTGAAATCGCAAGCAAGAATAATTCTAAGGGTTAATGCAATAACAAACTATGGAAATTAAGTCTCTTGCAGATCAATGCCAGCTGTCCAATTCCCCTGGTGATAAAGGCAGCAATAATGACTTCAATTTTTATATTGTCTTATCACACTAAAACATCTTAAAGCAATTTATAAAGGACGTACAACAGTTCAAGAGTATGGTCTGTACTGTCAAATTAGCAACTGAAAGCAAATAAAAATACAAGACACCAGTTTAAAGAGTGCCAACACGTGTCATCTTAGGGCAGGGAGTCAGCAACAGTAATCTGAAAGACAGACAGAGGCCATGCATGTCATCCAGTGGCCTCCACCTCTTTTTGGCCATGAATATAGTCATTACTCTTTCCTTCCTCCGGGCAACTCTTTAGCTCATATTCAGTTTTTCTACCCCAGCCACTGCCTTTGGAAGTTGAGTGTGCACAAAACAGAGATGTCTCTTTTCAGCTCTTGGCATGTCAGTTCCTTTGTGGCTTAGGCTCCAAGCATGATGCTATTGACTCATACTATCTATAGCAGCTTGCACAATTTGCCTTAAATTAACTCTTTCTTGCACCAAATCCAAAGTGACATGCTGTGGCAGTGATGAGGTGAGAAAGCAAACATCCAAATGCAGCATTTCAAGAACGCAGTAAGGGACCTGAATATGAAAATTCAATCCTCCCCATACCTTCTTCCCCTTCGACACTTAAAACAACAACATCCAAGACAGAACTGGAATAATTTTCATTCCGATACTAATCATGCCTTTGAAATTATATTTTTAGCGCCTGGACCAGTCACTAAAGCCAATTAGTCACTAAGGCCAAGATCTGACAATCAGCTAATGATTTTGGATACTTCCCTGTCTTGCTTCCTGTATTATGCATATCTGAAAGAGTAATCATTTCGTGCTAAGAGCTCTGTGTTATTGAACATCAAAACCAACTGTCCAGAGAATTTGTGGAGTCTCTCTCTTTGGAAGCATTCAAAACCTGTTTGACAAGGTCCTGAGCTATGCTGTCCCTGCTTTGAGTAGATAATTGCCAGAGGTGCCTTCCAACATCCTCTGTTCTGTGAAATAACTTGCATGAAGGATCTTAATCTAAAGATCTATTTTCTTTAAAAAAACTAAGCTTAACAAAGGAAATTAATAAGAATACACAAAAGATGGTCATTTTATCAAGCAACATGGTTTAAACAGAGACCAGCTATACAGTAAAAATTGGGGGTAGATTTTTAATTTTCAGAGAGTGCAGATATATTATCAAAAGCAGAATGTGACAAAAGCAACATTTTCTAAAAGCATACACTGATCTTTTCTAAGACACAAGTAGAATGAACTTAACTACCATTGTAGGAAAATTTCCCAACACTACAGAACAGGCACAACCTCTTAGATGTAGGAGCTACCTGCCTAGAAGAGAACAGGACATTTTTTTCAAAAGCACCTAACCCAACAGAACCATAAAGGTCCCAGTGACAAACACCTAGGCCTTGTTCAAGCTAGTTGCAAGGCTGGAAATCAAATGTTTTAAACAAAACTCCACAACTCCCTCAGTATCTGTACACATCTTTTAGCACCTAAACCCCAGCCCTCTCATACTCAGGGCAGATCAGCCATGGAATGTTCTGAGACACCCTGAGGGCAAACACAAAATATAAACTACTTTCCAGCTTAATAATAGATTGATGGCCTAATTCTTTTTAATATAACTTAGCTGCTGCAGATCTCATTTGATCAAGCTGGGATTAGATGAACATTTGAATGGAGGGAGAAACATTGCATGCCACAGAACATTAGCATGAGTATAAGCATTGGTCCAATGAGGCTGGCATTGGCCCTTGAGCAAGGAAAGCGGCACAGACTGCTCTACCTAATCAGAAATGCTCAGAACTCCCTGCACTGGTGTATCCTACTGCTCTTTCCCCCACTGCAAGTTCAGAGACACGGAGGGATACCTCGCAAGAAGCCTTGAAAGAACACTTGTGACACAGGCAAATGGACAGGTGAGAAAAGGCTTATTGAACATGTACAAAGAACTTAAGAAATCCAGGGAAATGAGCAGATAGCTAGTAAGAGGCTGATATGACACAAAACCCTGAAGAAAAGTATGAGTAATTTAAAGCTGATGAAAATGATAAACCACTAGTGGGAACAAATGATGGTGTAAAATATGGCCAAGAGAGGTGACCTTGTCTTCTGAGTACAATATAAAAGGTATACCTGATTATCAAGACAAGATGTTCAGTTTACTTACCAGCAAAACCTGAAAAAACATGAAAATGAGATTCACTAAGCCCCTAGATTATGCAAGATGAAAAATTTATCAAGTTTATACTTAAATGCTGCAAATGCCGTTTTATTCTTAGTTAATGGATTATAGTGTGCTTATCTAGTTTTTTAAACGTGGTGCTTTTGTGTTTACTTGAAATAGTCTGGTCACAGCTTTCCTCTTGCTTATACAGGCTGATTGTTGGCTTCTCTTGACTTCAGTGCTTAAAAACAAGCCTCCTTGGACACATCACGTAAGAAATTTCCATGACAGAGACACAGACATAAATATCATTGTTCAGGTGCTGGTGAGACACAGGTATAAAACACTCATCATATACTCAAGAAAGAATGCAAACAAGAACAGGCAGAAGGAAGGTATGATTTCATAGTGAGGAATGGCAAAATTATGAGAGGAGGCGAGAAAAAGAACAGTCACCTACAGAATGAGAATGGCCTTATGATGGCAGTGGAGGGAGATGAACACTGGGAAAAGAGAAGAACTATTAAACTAGGGAACTGATTTGAAAAGAGAACAAATGGATATGAATAAAATTGAGGACGCTGAGTTCACAGATTATTTTTTAAAAGAAACAGCACAAACCAGAAATCAATCCAGTTTTCAGAGCAAACTTGGTATGACTTCATGATGCTTTTCTGGATAATCTATCAGATCTTCTACAGTCCTACATTTTCTGCTTTTCCCATGAGAATTTAAGAGCCCGTCTCTCCTTCTCATGCCTGTCTCATCACTAGTCAACCAGACACATCACCCACTTTGTCAACAATGCTTTGTGGTAAATCTACAGCTTTTCTTGCAAAAGCATTTAGAACTGATTTGTCTTACTAATCATTTTAGCCCTAAGACTAATGCAGACTCTTGGTAAACTGCAGCTTGCATTACCACCCTCTTTGTCCCCCTTCAGATATCTAATATGTCACTAATCAGGGAAGAATTACTTGCTTTAAAAGTAAAAATGGATTCATTTTTCATCAGACTCACCATGGCAGAAAACACCTTACTGATCTACCTGCTAGCATAAGGGCAGCTGCCAGCCTAGGCAAAGGAGATTAGCTCCCAAAATTGCTATTGGCATGTGCCTGGTACTTCTGATCCGACGAACAAATCTCAGATGGGGACCAGCTTAAACAGATAGGAAACACAAGGATATTCTTTACCAATACTGGTAAAGAAATAAAGAAGAAGGAACAACAGTCTCAAATGATAGGGACCAGGAGGAGCAAAACCTTTAAGGATATTAAACATCTCCAACTGAGGAAGTTCTCCAACATCTGAGCCAGCGTTCTTTTGCTTTCTCATCCTGTTAACAAAAGCAGTAAACCTCCATGAGGCCATAGGAATTACCTTCTGGTAAAAAACATGAATGGAAGAAGCCTATGACTCCAGTACTCCAGTATGTCTCCAGTGGAAGCATAGGAAGGCTCATGTATCAATCTGCTCTTGTATCAAATTAGCTTTGGATAGGCTTTTATTTGTTAGCACCATCAAAGACAAGTCTCTGTCTCTTTCTCATTCATTATTTGCTGGATCTGGATGAGACCTGCTCTATAATACAGTTTCTCAAAGAAAACACTGTCCTACTGGTCAATACATGTCCGATCAAACCCAAAACAGCAGCTATGTAAACAAAGGCACTTCCTGAATAGTATCTGTATCCCTTGTTTCAACATCATGTCTGTTTATAGTTCTGACAAGAGGAAGCCATGACCAGTTTTACTTCTGCCAATAAATCTACAGTAAAACAAGCTTATTTCCATAAAACCCCTCTCAGGTCACAGTTTTCTTGCACCATCCTGTTCTTCCTCCACACTTCGGAACCACAAGCATGAACAGAATATGAAAGAAAAGTAACTCAACAGAATCTTTAACTTAGCTGCATTATCAAATATAACACTAGTAACAAACAAAACATGGCTTTGTTTCTAAATTTATTTCTGACAAACTTATTAAGATGTCAGTGTTGCATCTGTGAAGCTATTTACCTCAGATTATTTCGTTTGGTGTAACTTCCTCTCACCTGAGTGCTGCCTTTCGCAACTTCCTCTATATTCCATCATATACCACTGTCATTTTCTATTCTCTTAATTCTGATACAGTCCTTTGAGCTATGTATCTGTCGCGGGTTCGGTTTGTAACCGGGCAGAAACACCAATTTAGTGTAGTGGTTTGGTCCAAAATACTCATTACTGTTTATCTGCTGTGAGATAAGAATTAGGAGAAATGCAAAACAGGCACCAAACTTGAAAGAATATAAAGAAGTTTATTAACAAACCTAAAAGAAGAAAAAAAATTATACCACCTTCAGAACTCTCCTCCTCCCCCCACCTTCCTCCCTTCTCCCACTGACAATGTGAAAAAACAACCCTTAAGATGTTCAGTCTGTTTACCACTTCCATAATAACCTTGTTCAGTCCATTTAGAAAGAGAAGTCTCTTCTTGCTCATGCTATGAAAACATTATCACAACGAGACAGCCGCCCACTTCCAAATATTGTTCAGTCCATTTAGGAAGAGGAGTCTCTCTGCCTGCGTGTGAGTCCTTTCCCCCGACTTGCAGCTTTTCCCGCAACTGCTTTCGAGGGTCCACTCTTGAAGTTTTTTGGGGTACAATTTTAAGGTTGAGCCGTTCAGAAACAAAAACAGAGGCCCTTCTCCTTCCCTGGGAGCAAAGGGTCTTCATCATCTTCATCTTTAGGACTATCTCTGGGAGCATCTCTAGGAACTGAGGCTTTCTCCTTTCCCATTTGGAGCAAAAGTCCTCATCTGGTTCATCTCTACGGACTGAGGTTTTCTCCTTTCCCCTTTGGAGCAAAGGTCCTCATCTGGTTCATCTCTCCCTGTCCAAACTTCTCATGAAATTACAGCTGCGTCAGCATCTGCCTATCTCAGCGCAGGTGCTTTTGCTCACGAGTTGAACACTCCACCCCCCATATCTTCATGAAATTACAACAGGATACTCTGATATATCATAGCTTCACAACAGAATTTCAGCTTTAAGCATCTCCTCTCTCTCTTCCCTCAGGTTTTCAGCTCTTCACAGCAATAAAAGGGTTAATCTCACCTCGGCCTTGCAGCTTTGCAGCTGGAATGTTGAATTTTTCTTATCGCAGTGGAGAGGGGGGAGAGCCGAGCCGCTCCGGCTGCCCACGGCAAGGCAGTGGGGGGGGGTTCCACGGCTGGAACAGGTCCATGGCTCCCGGATGGCCGTGGCCCGGCCCGGCCTGGCCCAAGCAGGGCCTGGCCGGGCCCGCTGGCCCCCACACGGGGCCTGCAGCCACTTGTCCCAGCGCCGGAAACGAGAGAGAGCTTGGAGGGGGAGTTTGCCTATTCTTAAATGTGGATCACAGAGGTGATCACAACTTTAAGTGGCTTAGAGAATTGTCCATATTCAAACTGGCCAGCTGATAGGTTCTATCAGTTCCCAGAGAAAACTGTAAGCACCCCTTAGCAAGGACGTCCCTTCCGGGACTATGCTTGCTAACCTATGACAGTATCTCTCCTGTTCAACGATGGTCTCTGAAATTTCAAGTCAGGAGATATCTTTGTGACACTCAGTTTTCCTTGGCTCTTCACAAGGATGCCTCTCAGCTAGCTACTCCCAGCTGCTTCTCCCCAGGCCACTATCTTTGAGGCTCCTATGCCCTTTACACAGGCTCAAGCATGTCCAACAGCTCAGTCACAACCGCGTTGGATTTATTCTACTGAACAAAACTAAAAAACCTGCAGTAATGGTGAAGTCATGTAAAAATACTGAAAGATAGTGAGTTAACAGAGCATGGATCTGGAATATTCAATTTAGGAACTGCAATTTAAAATTATGTTTATTTGTCCCTGGTAGATACTTCTAGCCAAGTAACTCAAAAGAGTCCAGGTACCTTGAAAATTAATGCTGAAGACAAAAATCCCTCTCCAGAAGTGAAATTCTCCTGACACCCAACTCCTCCCACAAATAAAGCGAGCAATTCCTGCTCCTTGACTTACCCACACATTTCCAAGGAAGTATTCAACTGCATACTTTGTGTGGGAGCACCATGCATCCTTATATTATAGAATCGTTTAGGTTGGAAAAGACCTCTCAGATCAACCGTTAACCCAGCACTAAACCATGCCCTAAGAGACACAGCCACATGCCTTTTAAATACCTCCAGGGATGGTGACTCCACTACTTCCCTAGGCAGCCTATTCCAGTGCTTGAGAAACCTTTTTGGGAAGAAATTTTTCCTAATATCTAATATAAACCTTCGCTGGTAGGGTTGTTGTGACCCATGTGCAGGACCTGGCACTTCGCCTTCTTGAACCATACACTTGGGCTTGGACCATCAATCCAGCCCGTCCAGATCTCTTTATAGAGCCTTCCTGTCCTCCAGCAGATCAACACTCCCACCCAGCTTGGTGCTGTCTGCAAACCTACTGAGAATGTCCTCAATCCTTTCGTCCAGATCATCAATAAAGGTATGAAACAGACTTGCTACAGATACATAAGAGCCCTAGTTATAAAATTTTGAATTAATTACTCTAGTGTCTAATGATTTACAGATACATTCAAAAACATTTTTATTCTAAGACAACATTAGAATACAAATCTCAATACAGAGAAGGGAAAGGGTTAATGAGAGACTGTGTATCATGATTACTGGAAGGGGTTCAGTTGGTAATTTACTGTACTGATGGGAACTATATTGATTTCTTACAAGTCTTGAGTAAAAGACTGTTAGATGGTCCTGTTTTTCAGATGAACATATTCAGCACCTGATGATTTTAATAGGAGGAAATAGTGATAACTTGAATTCCCTTCTGAAATATAAATTCAGGCACAAATCATATTACAGCACTTTTCAAGCGTACCGTAAAATGTGAGACAACCATTTTTAGTGCTCTCAGGAAGGACACAATAGGATCCACAAAGTAAATTAAGGATAAATGTAATCCTTTAGCAGGCAGTCTATAAATCCACATTGTTTGTTGTCTATACATCTGCCAACCTACTTCCTGGACATACAAAATTATATATTATCTACAGCTATATATAAAGATAATACAGACGTGTAATAATGAGCTTTTATTATATTGCACATCATATTTTTTAAGAAAAAACCCCAGGACTATTGTTTGTTGGTACCTGTGTGCTAGATTTATGGTCCCCCTATTCAAATAAACATACTCAAGGTCTTTCCTGTTCGTGATGGAGTGAGTGAATCTGTCAACACCCTTGAGTTTGTTCACCATCAGCAGGACATGCAGTTCTTCAATTTCTAGTTAATATAATGTTGCTCCCTGTGCAACACATTATGCATTATATATCCCATTTCTTTATTAATTTGAAAAAAAAATCACATTAGATCATACTTGCCGGCAAGAGTCTTGTTAATTTATTCAAGAGTAAACATACATTCATATATTATAATGCACAGCTTCTACACAGAACAGATTTGGAAAGGGAAAGACAATTTAGAAAGCATTAGAATTGACTGAAGTCTTTAAAGCAAACTAAAACAAGAACCTTTTCTGTAACTCCTAATGGTGGACCTTACAAAAATCATATTTCTTGCAGAAAAAAGGGATCATTTATTACCACAAGAAAAATAACCACACAAACACGCATACCAAAAGACCCCAACACTCATTCTTGAAGTGACCAACCCAAGTGGAACTGGGAAATCCCTGAAATCACACTGAAGACAATCCATTTATAAGCAAAATCTTCCACTGTTTTCAAGCATTGGGTCTGGCTGAGGCAGAGCTCATTTTCTCCTCAGCAGCCCTCAGAGCCTGTGCTTTGTAGCAGTAGCTGGGAAGCCACTGAGAACACACAGGTTTTGGCTACTGCTGAGCAGTGCCCCCACAGCATACAGGCTGCCTTTCCAACATTTGCCCCCACACCGGCAGGCTTGGGATGTGCAAAATCTTGGGAGAGGACATAGCCAGGACAGCTGACACAAACTGAGCAAAGTGATATTCCATTCCACATGACATATGCTCAGATGTAAAAGCTAAGAAATAGGAAGAGGAAGGGAGGACATTCATTATTTTACAATGTTAGCCTCCCAGAGAAACCACTACATGTGCTGAAGTCCTGCTTCCCAGGAAGTGGCCAGACATCACTTCCTAATGGGAAGTAGAGAATAAAATCTTAAGAGTTTTTCCTCTGCTTGAGCATCACATTTTAGTAAACTGCCTGTATCTCAGCCTACGAGGTTTTTTCCATCTTACTTGCTTCCCCCGCCTTGCTGAGGAGAGGAGTGACAGAGAGGCTTGGGGGACACCTGGTGTCAAGTGAAGATCAACCCACCACAGTCATGCCTTGGAAGGAGATCTTGGGGGCCATCTGACTCATTCTGCTGGGGAAAGCCATTCCCTCTTCCTCCTCATTACTCTAACTGCCATACAGCATTTAGGCAAAAACCTACACAAAGAAGAAGTATTCGAAGCATGTTTAATTCATTTTCTGAGTTTCTTTTAATGCCAAACCCGTGGGAAGCAAGGAGGACCGATATAATGTGCACAGACAGCTTACTGTACTGCATTGCGGAAGGTCTGTGGGCCATCAAAGCTCCAGCACACCAGAATTTGAGAACTTACATTTTCTAATAAGATTTTCAAATCACTGCTTTGTTTAAAAGAAAAAGAGAAAAATTAAAATTTTATTAAATATTAAAATAAGTTTTCATATCCCAATGCTGAGGTACATACAGTATTAAAACACTTCCCAGTCTGTATCCCTAACTCCCTCCTGTTCCACATTATCTCCAAGCAGCTTTCAGTGATGCTTTCTTCCACACCCATACCAGCTTCATCCTTCATTTTTTTAATAAAAAATTAAATTGAGAAAGGTTTTGTGTTAATATTCATGAGGTTAATAATTCATACTAATAAAAATGGAAAATTAAAAGCAACATGCTCATAGGTTAAGCACTGTAGACTGCTTCGACTCTCCTCACCTCAAGGAGGAACCTGCCACATCTATCCAGATGCATGTTTTGCTCTAGCATTTCTCTTTGTGGGCTTTTAATTAGAAGCCTGGCACCTGTCAAGCTGCACACACCACCTCTGATGGGCCTTGAACTTACTGTCTATGCTGCCCACTTTATAACCAAGAGAAAGATAATTTTCCTGTTGTAGAAGTTACCTCCACTCAATTATATGCACCGTCTTGCAGACACAGGCACTAATCTGTTGCTGCATTGCTGGCTCAGTAGTACACCAAACTTTGCAGAACTCCTTTGCATTTCTTCCAGCCTTTATTACAGTAGCTGTGAGGAGAATCAGGACATAAGGATTTTATTCTGCTGGTTTATTCCTCCTATTTAATAGTTACACTTGACCTGTATAACACTGTGAGACAACAGTCATTTTGGATCAGAAAAAAAACAGATACCTAAGCAACAAATTATTGTATGCAACTCATCCCTATAACATAATCCAGACCTTATTTTTTTTTAATTCTGTCCTCTGTACCACAAATATTTTGCTCAACAATAACAATAATATTAATAATAATGATGCAACTCTGATGTGCAGGAGCCTTACCAGAGGCAGCAGCCTAGCACTGTGGCCCAGATGGAACGTGCAGCCCAGCCCCTGGCTCTAGCTTTGGGTCTCATTCTCCCAAGCAAAAATAAAAGCTCATTTTCCACTACAAAGTGCAGGAAAATGTTGTGTGACCTTTTTTATAAAAATAACTGCTATAGCTAGGAGCAAGGGAGCTCTTCCAAAAAGAGGGAGACAGGTCATCTTCAAACTACCAGTGGAACGTGCTGTGAGGCCCAGTTCCTGCTCCAGGCCAGGGGGCTGGCCCCCAGTTCTGCCAAGCTGCGGCTGCACTGACCTTGCTGTGATACACTTGGGAATCTGTATGCAGGGTGCAAGGGCTCCAACCTCTGTCAACTTCCAGCCTCTTTCCAAGACCAGACACAGAGAACCCACTCCAGCCCTCCCTTTCCTACGTGCTAGGGAAAGGGCCAACTGCCCAGGTGGATAGTTTGGAGGCAGGATTTGAAAGCCATCAGCCTGAAGGGGAAACCAGACTTATTTTCCTTTCTGCTTTTCTGCTCACATTGGGACCATTTTGGGCATGCATAAAGAATCGACTGCAGGCACTGAGGTAAATCATGGCTAAAATAAAAAGGGAAATGGGATGATCAGGTGCCTCCAGGCTTTTTCAGAAACCACACAAGGGACTGTTCTGGATGATAATTTAGGAGTTCACTTTTCAATCCAGAGCATCACATCTAGGTCCTGAGTTAGGCATAATGGGATCTGTGTGTGTCACTCACTCTGGCTGTTCAGCAGCAGATGTCTAAAAAAGAGCTTGGGACAAAATACTCTCTCATTCTCAAAAAGCTTGTAATTTAGCAACTAATTAACAAAACCAGAGTTGGCTAATTTTAGCTACAGCTGAGCCTAAGGTCAGTGGATGGCTTCCAGTGACTATAGTAATACTTGGAGCTGCTTGTGAGAGGAATCTCACCAACATTTTAAAATGGCAGAATAATTCTGCCATTTCCAATGTGATTTGATTTAGCAGGAAGGGGCAAAACAAGAAAGAAGTGCTGCAAGGTAAATCAAACTAATTAAAATGAGACACTCATTAAATGATGAGGCTAATTCACAATCAGAGCCACCTAGCAGTGAAATGGGTGATTCTCAGGTCCTTATGGTCTTGAAATGGAGGTTTTGGAAGAGACTGCTCAGAGGAGCTGAGGTTATTGGGGTCTGCACAAGAGGGAGGCAGCAGTACTGGAGGGCTCTTTATCTCTGCATGAGATCTAACATTCAAAAAGGCCTTGGGAAAAAAGTGTGTGACAGAGTAAAAGGAAGAAAAGGAAATTCATATAAATCAAAAAAAGTATCAGTAAACTCCCAAACCTCAGGTAATACGGGGTGATTTTTTGCTTTATATTAAATTGTCTTTCTGATAGCTTCAGTGGGTTTTCTTTCTACTATAAACTAAATTTTTCCTTTCAGAGAGAACAGCAAACATTAAATCACTGTATTATGTATGAATCTTCAGTTACACCTTGTTTTTAAGAAAGAGTAGATGGAGAGGACACATTTGAATGCATGACATGATCCACCTTTAAGTCTTTCTTTAAAGAGGCACTGAGTTGAACAAACACTAATCAACCAATAAAATCAGATTAGAGAAAAAGCAACAACTGTGGCTAGTGAACGTATTATAATCCTTATCGACAATTTGCCTGTAGTAATTTATATAGAGGAGAAGACTGGAAACTATCATCATGGAAATTTCCTGCAGTAATACTGCAGACTAACCCTCTAAGCAGACCCAAAGGGCAGATGTCACTGTTGAAGCACAGTGCTTTTACCCACAGAATAGCATTAGGAACCAGTGATACAGTGGTTAAGTGCAAGGTGAGACACTTTACTGATGCAAGAGGGACTATTCTGACAGGTTGAATGAAGATGCTTTCACTCATATCAGAGCTCAGACACAAATATGCAAAATCATTTTTCCACTGGTTTATACACACACATACAAAGAAGACAGAGAAGAAAAACATTTTCAGCCTGGCAAAACTTTTCTAAACCACAAGAGTCTAGAGAATGTTTTCTGAGTACTAGCACTGAGCCACAAATTGAATCCTCAGTCAAGTACTAAATTGTTTATCTTCATCTCCATTCATTACCTTGCACTCAGTCTTCAACACAAAGGCCAAATCATTTTAGGGTTAGTTTCAAATGTGATTTTGGTTATGCACAAAACACAATTTCTTGTTTCTATGTGATAAATAAATATTTGGGCTTAACTCTCTTTCCTGGGTTGTAGACACATGTCTTATGAAACTCCAGCAAGTAACAATGTTCACATAGCAAGAGCTGAATAGCAGCAGTACAAACCAAAAAAAGTGACAACAGATACTCAAAAATTATTTACTTCATCTTCCAGATTTAAATTCTAAATCAAATATCCAGATATGTAAATACTCTTCCCTCAATTCACTTATATTTTTTTGTAATGTTCTCCTTTGAGTCATCTTTGTCATACACGTTTTGCTTGGTTTTCCTCACAATTTTTTTTCTGTTTTCTTCCCACTGGAACAAATTCTTTTTTCCAGTTTTCTCACACTGCAAAGCTTCCCTGGTTAAGCCATATGTGAGCACTGACAGTATGAATTCCTGTCAATACCGCTGAATTAAATCAGCTGGATGGTAAGTAGGATCACAGCTGTCTATAGATTGAAGTATCAATTACAAATTCTGCAGCACAGTTGCATAAGAAGCTGATCTAAATCAAGTTATTTCCAGTCTGCTCCCAAGCAATTTTCTGATGATCTTTGAAGATGGGCAAGCCAAGATTCTTTCTGCAACATACAGCAAGGCATGGGCACTCCCAGTCATGGCCTCAAGACCTTGTATCTGCTCTCAGCAGCCATGTCCTACTTAAACAGTAAGGATGAGATCACATAAGATCTATTCCTAACGGTGTAAGAAACATTTTTGTTATTCAGTGAGCAAGAAAAGACCTGGGATCCTGGTGAATATCAAGCTGAATGTAAGCCAGCAATGTGCCCTTTCAGCAAAGAAGGTAAGCAGCTTCCTGGGCTGCAGGAGGACAGCATTTCCAGCAGGTCAGAGGAGGTGATCCTTTGCTTCTACTTGACCCTGGTGAGGGTGAGGCCACATCTAGAATACTGTGTCCTGTTCTGAAATCCCCAGTACAAGAGAGACATAGACATACTGGAGCAAGTCCAACAAAGGACCACAAAGATGATTAATAGATTGGGGCATCTGTAAGTTAAGGAAAGGCTGAGAGAGTTGATATTGCTCAGCCAGGAGAAGAGAAGGCTCAAGGGGAGCTTTCCAACATGTGTAAACACCTGACATAAGGAATAAAGAGACAATGGCCACAAACTGAAACACAGGAAATTCCATTTAAATGTAGAGAACCTTTTTTGAGTGTGCTCGAACACTGGAACAAATGTTCAGAAAAGTTGCTGAGTTTCTATTCTTGGAGATACAACTCCAAGGACACAGGAGGCAGGACACAGCCCTGGACAATCTGCTCTAGAGGCCCCTGCTTTGAGCAGGAGGTTGGACAAGATAACCTCCAGAGGTGCCTTCTAACCACAGTGACTATGATTCTATTCCATGAAGGTACAGAGCTGCAAACCAGGCTGCCTGAACTTCAGGCAAGGTCACAACTAGCAGGTACTGAATACAAGAGTCTTACATAATTTGTATATGGATGTATTCAATTGAAATGCGCAAACCAAGGAGTCAGGTGCAAACATACCTACCTACATGGAACCTCCCTCAAAATTGTTTAGATACAAGTGTACACCACCTGCAGTATCCCTCAGCAGCAGCAGCATCCAGACATTTGATTTCTCTAAAGAAAATGCTATAAGTAGCAAGGTTAGAAAGGCAGAAGGATGGCAGCTATTAGGCTTGTAATGAGGGATTTTTCAGCCCTTTGAAGCTCACCTGATGTCACACATTCTGAAATGAGGACTGCATCTGGTTCCAAGAACATCCATTCTCTACTGCTGTCCACTCCATTAAATTAACCAGTGCCACCAAGGTCCAGCTGCTGTAACTCAGTTGTACTATCAAATCACCCCTGAGATTTCATGAGATGATACTGGCCTGGGCCACTCAACAGTTCCTCAGAAACTTCCAGGTATACTTCAGGAATGAGCAGAGACTGGGGGCTATTTCCCACAGGTGGCATGAACACAGTCACCCTGTCCTTTGGAGTAAGAACCCCTAGCAGCATGGGCACGAGTTGTCATAACTCCTTACTAACTAGCCTCAGTGTCAAATGATGTTTGAGGAAACATCACTGACATCAACATGGCAACATTATGGAGCCAGAAGTTCTTTTGGCAAAACCCCACCAGCTCTACTAACATAGTACATCTGCTGCATAAGGGTTTGTTCAATCTAAAAAGACAAGAAGACTTCCAGAATTCATTCACTCTTTCTGAAAAGTAAAAGCATAAGCTGGTTTCTCAGAAATCAGAGTCAGAGGAGAGACAAAATTATTTCCGTCCTCATGAATTCTATGTGTCCATTGGCACAAGCCAGAGAAGCTGGAAAGGATTTCCTCTGCTGTTTCTTACCTGTTCTACACTTCTAAATGACTTGGTTCTCTCAACAGGGAAAATGATGAAAAGCAATGGGAAAGAGATGTCTGGTTAAATTTTTAATGACTATGGCAATTCTATGTAGATTTAAGTTTCACTTCTAGGCATTTTAAGGATTCTGCTGGCTTTAGGCCATGTCTCAGGTCTTACTTGTGAGAAAGTTGTTCCAACATTTTCAAATACAGGAAATGAGAAGGAGAAAGAGAAGAGGTGTAAATGACTGGGATACTGTGTTTGAGGAAAGCAACACATTTCTCCAAGGAATGGTGCTTCTGCAAAGTCCTGGAAAAGACAATGTGTGAAAAAGAGCCCAAAAAGCAGTAATGTCAAGTCCAATTTTGGATTACTTCTGAAGGGCAACATGCTGCATATCACATTGCACTAGTCAGAACAGCCGTCAAGGATTTTTACACATATATTCTGCCTGATTCACAGGGACCATTAATTATAGGTGTAGGATATGCCTGTGTCAGTTCACTTGTAATTCTTGGAACACCTTTAATGTCTTCTGCAATCCTGACCTCTAAGCCAGTACTGTTTCTCAAGCACTGTCAGGACACATGGAAAAAATGCTATTGGTCTCCTCCCACCCGCAAGCACAATTAGACCACTGGCACAGTCTCCACAGGAACAGCTTTACAGCAAGGGCAATAAAAGATCTGAGAAAGGAAGACTAATAAAAAGCTGTTACTTCTAGAGATAGGCACCAGGTTTTGGTCTCTACCCAAGCACAGTAACTAACGGGATATTGTTCCAGACTTGGGATAAACACTATGTGATCAAAGTAAATCACATTCCTACAACTCCGCAGACAAACACCTTCGTCAGAGTAACTTCCCCAGTACTGGAAAGCACCTCCTCTTCGCTAGCCAAGAGCCTCTTCCTGTTACAGAGTGGCTGGGTAGCAGCAGAGTTGCTACAGGACTGCTGTAAGAGACAAGAAAACTACTCTGCTGTCACAAAAGTGGTCAACACAAAGACAGCTCTTAATGGTTTGTTCTGTCAGTGTTCCCAAATGGTACAAAGCTGTTAAAAAGAAACACTGCCACTTCCCACTCTAAGTTTTTAGATTCACCACAGATAATTTCATCAAGCTTTAAAGCACCACTCTTACCACTGCAAAAAGTTTACCTGGAGAAGTGAGGAAAGAAGTTAAAAAGTACCACAATGCCGGGACTTTAGAAAGGTCCTGACTTACACCCACAGACATGCTGACAAGAACATTTACATCTACAGAGAGAGGAGCATCTCCTGAGATGAGTCTGAACTTGCAGCATTTTGGGACTGCCAGGCATTCAATGCACTCCCCAAGTTTGCAAAACCCTTCACTGAACCCTTGTCCAGAAAAGAAAATCAATTCAAGTCTGCCTTAAGAAGTCCCAGAACAATCAGGGAAAATGGCTTCTTTAGAGAGCAGCTAACCAGGCTCTTAACATAGAAATGTTTCTTGCTATGACTGACTTCTACAATGTAATCAAGAGTTCTCTGAAAGCAAGAGAGACCTGCACTTCAACATGCAGTATCAGATCATCTCAGTTACAAGAAACCACCACTATGAAATGAAGTGATTTTAAAAAGAGAGAGAGAAGGACTCCTATTTCAAATCCAGAAGGGGTTAATGGGAAATCCATGTTCTTAGATAAGAAAATTTTTTTGTGTGATAAAGTAAAATGTTGCTCCATATACACTGTTGTGGTTTAACCCCAGCTGGCAGCTCAGCACCACGCAGCCATGGGATGGCAAGAATGAGGGAAGGAAAAAGCCTTGTAGGTTGAGACAAGAACAGTTTAATAACTGAAATTAAGTAAAATATAATAATACTGATGATAGCAAAATATACTACTACTACTACTACTAATTGTAATGGGAAAAAAATAAAACCCAGGAAAACAGGTGATGCTCAGTACAGTTGCTCACCACTCACAGACCAACGCCCACCTCATTCCCTAGCAGCCACTGACCCCTCCTGGCCAATTTCCCATGTTTATATACTGGGCATGATGTTTTATGGTATGGAATATCCCTATAGCCAGTTCATGGCTGTTCTGGCCATGCTCCCTCCCATCTTCTTGTGCAGATCCTCAGGGACAGAGCTTGAGACACTCGAAAGTCCTTGACCTGGGGCAAGCATTGCTAGGCAACAACCAAAACACCAGTGTGTTACAACATTACCCTCATAGTGAAACCAAATCACAGCAATGTACCAGTGACTAAAAAGAAAACAAACTTTGTCCCAGCCAAAACCAGGACAACACTTACCTACCTGAGTGTGAACTCATACAAAGTGTTACTCATAACTGAGGCATTCACAGTCTCATCATACTGTACAGCGTCAGTTTTAACCGTTATGTACAAAGTTATTTTCACATAATTCTTGTTCTCTATTTGTTATGGGGCCTGCTTGGATATTATGACAGTTGTGCCTCAAAACAGAAAGAGAGGAGTATAAAACCATCAAATGACAAATACAACGACATGTCAGGATACTATTTATTATTCTTAATAATAAAACCACAATAGGTGTTCACATTAAAGCATTTTTATTGCAGAGTCCTAAGGCTGTCCAAAGCTAGAACAGCATTTGCTTAAAATGGCTAAATTATTTCTCTATCAGTTACATTTCTATCTTCTCTCACTGATTCTACAATGAAAAAAATGAGCTGTCTCCAGTGCCTTTCTTAAGAATCTTTCAATCAGGTGATACGGTTATTTTTTCTCCTTTATTATTATTTTTGGATTGTGGTAAAAACCCAAACAGTGGAAAGACAAGTATAACTTTTCTGAGCTTTCTTGTCACCCTAAAAGAAGAATAAAGAATTTGCATCACCTCTAAATGCTACATTCAGTCCAGCGGTGGTGTGGCAGGAAGGCTGTAAGTCCGTAATTTCTCCTTCCATTATGTTCTCTTTCTAACATAGTCTTAAATACTTAAAGGAATTGGAAACATTATTGGTTGAGGTAGAGAGCTACAGTCCAGGTTTTTCTTGTTCTAACTTGGGGTCACTAAAGATTTCTGTGACTCCACAAGCTTCAGCAGCACATGGTTTTGGATAAGAGATATTATTCACATCACCACAAGGTTTGAAAGCAATATGGCACCTCTAACAAGAGATGTAGAAGATTTTTAAGTTACAGCATCACACCCATCATTGTATTGTTGAGAGGCAATAGTCAATATAGTGTGACCACAGCTACTCCATTTTACAAAGGCAGAGAGCCCTGGCTGCCTCCTTGCTCAGAACCTGCCTGACTCCTGACTTTACAGCTCTGTTAAACTTCTGCCTGACGCCTGGCAAAGACAAAGCTCCCCTCTCCAGGGGTCAATTACACTGAACATTTCCAGTACATGACCACAATACAGTTGCCTGAGGCATGACTGGGGACCCATCAGGACAAAGGTATGATCTCCCCACCAACCTGAACTGCACGGGATGGTCACAGTTGCACGCTAATATTTAAAACTGGAGATTGAAATCCTGCCTGGATGCCCCTGGAGCAGGAGAGAACACATCAGTCTGTACTGAGCTACTGCATTACTGGCTGTATGAGTTACAGGGAACTACTTAGAACACTTAGTATGCTTGCAAGAATTTAAAGAGGACATAGGAGCATCCACCCCTACTTTGTGGAAGGCAAATCCAGCCCACATCTAAGTTAATACACTTCCAGTGTGGTTTGACAACCAGATGACACATAAAGTTTAGTCACAGGGCTTGTTAGTGCAAAACAATTTGAAGTTGAGTTAAACTAATTTGTTATCCATGTTGGGCCACTGCAGTTGTAATCAGTTTAAGGACTTCTCAATAACTTCCTACAAAGGACAATTACATGACTCGTCACTGTGGTTTACATAAAACAAAACAAGTTCCATATTCCAGCTATGATTTTGGTCCAAGGTCAAATTTGGCAACTTCACTTTTTTGCACTCTAGAAAGCCATTAGGTATTGAAAACCAGCAAGCTGCATGCTTGTTTTTTAAAAATCACATTATCAGTCTAGAATTAGGAAGTCCTCAAATTCTTTGGGAAATCTGTTTAATCATTTTGATATATTTTTGAGAGATTCTATCAAAAGGTACTGCCTCCCAGAGTCTCTTACTACCAATTGTAACTACAGGTTTGTACAAGAGAGTGTTTCAGACTACAATTGTTTATACTATTCTTCTACTGTGGGTAATTCACTGAGGTACAGAATGGATCCAGCACATCAAAGCTTCTGCTACACAAAATTGTTAATGGCACTGCAGTTTACAGTGTTTTTCTGCCAGATGGATGATCATATTGGTGTAACAGTTCCCAGCAATTCTTGCAAGTCAGCAATAGACTGCACAAGATTTAGTGGATGCTGTTTAACTAGAGCTTGCTTACATAAAGAGTATGCAAATAGTTGCTTACTACTGAAGGATTCACTCAGATGGAATGTAAAAAACCATATTCTACTTTGCCTTATGTGTTCAAGACTACTATGACTAAAAAGAGATAAAGTTTCCATCTTTTTTCTGTAGGATGTATTCTGACATCTGGCATTCCAGAACAAGCAATAAATGCTCAGATACTGTAATTGTTATTTTACTGACAACGAACTATCTCTCTAATAAAGGAGAAAAACAAACAAACAGAGAGTCAGCCCTGAAGCACACCTGGTGAAAATAAACAGTCTGTCAGGGAAATGAAAGCCAGGCATCATTCATCAAATTCAACAAAATAAAAAGGCTCTGTGAGCTCTTCAGAAGTGGTGTCTCTGAAGGTCAGAACTGGATTGCAGCAGTAGGGATTTGTAAGTAAATGCTGCAAGTTCTTCAAAGCTGACTTCCATCAATGTTGACAGAAATATCTCAATCTGTGGTTGTTCAGCATATAGAAGAGAAGGCGCCAGAGAGACCTTATTGCTGCCTTTCAGTACTTAAAGGGGGCCTGTAAGAAAGACGGGGTCAAACTTTTTAGTAAGGCCTGGTTTTTAACCTGGAAGAGAATAGATTCAGACTAGATATAAGGAAGACATTTTTTCAGTGAGGGTGGTGAAAGAGTGGAACAGGTAGCCCAGAGACACTGTATATGTCACATTCCTGGAAACATTCAAGGTCAAGGCTGGACAGGGCTTCAAGCAACCTGATCTATTTGAAGGTGTCCCTGGCCAAGTCAGGGGGGGTTAGACTTTCGGGATCCTTATGGGATGACCTTTAAGGGACTCTTACAACCAAAACTATTGCATGAATCAAGCACCACAAACCTGGATCATGTATGAAAAGTGAAAGAGACTCACAAGAGCATTTTGGTTGCATTTTCTGCTCATTCAGGGCATTTTCTGGACAAAAGAGTATTTGTGCCATTAACTAATCCAGAAAATAAAATTTTTAATGAAAATACTAATGAAATAGCAATAAAAACAACAATCTCAAGGGACACACAGTTTTGTAATTCATCAGCCTGGTGGGTTTTTGTTTGTTTTTGTGTTTTGTTTGAGTTTTTTTTAATACTTTTATTACTCCCTTGCATCTTTAAATATTCTTTTCTTCTAGTACAAAACACACCACCACCAGCACACGCGAAGTCAGTGTTAAAGCTGCACTTCTCAGATCTCAGAAAATGTCAGCTTTCAGGTTCCATGTCCTTTACTCATACATATTACCACAGACATTTGGGATATGTGTTCAAATAGAGGCTGCTCAAACACACGAGTTATGCTACACCGTGCAAGACTGTGAACACCAAACTGTTGGAAGGCAGGAAGGTATTAGGAGGAAATATGCTCTTCCTGTATCCACACTCCTTCCTAAGCATTACCTTTGGACAAAGAGAGGATTCTAGGCTAGATGCATCTTCAGCCTGATGTAGCACACTCATTACTACAGCTAGGTCTCTGCTTTAAAGATGCAACTAGAATAGATTTGAAAACCATCTATACTTAGCTTTGAGAGAGAATCCATGAAAATCATTACACACAAAAACTGCATATACAACACATTTTGCGTAAGAAATAAAAACTACTGCTAATTATTTTCTGTATAAGGAATGATAGTGTATTTCTAGTTTGAAAAATTCATTGTTAAATAAACCAATATGAGAAGAAAATTAAAGCTTCCATAAAAGTATACACTTGATTCACAGAATAGCAACAGTTCCTCTAAACACACATTCCCTTTACAGACAGAAACGTGCAACGCAGCCAAATACAGAGACTTGTAACAATGAGCAATTACATATATTCCTTACAAAAGAGACCAAATACATGTTTTGGTACACACAAACAGCACAGGTGTCAATGACTATGATTATAGCTGCTTGACACCTTTCATAATCATCAAGTGTTGCTGAACCTCAACCACTGGGGCTGAAAATTTCCATGTTAGTTATTTTAAATCAGACTGATTTTTTAGGCCTAATTATTGTTACAAAAATTTCAATGATTTTCATTACAAGGTCAGGGAAAATATTTGCAGTTCAGTTAAAAGAATTAAGTAACTGTTGGGAAGAAGAAAAATATCGCAGAGTTTCTAACTGGAAAGCACAACTTGATAGTAAGCCTTTGTGCCAACATACTATCTTCATGAAGATCAATGTAAACTTGTTCGTGTTAGAACCTTCAAAGCATTTCAGTCTGCAACCACTCAACAGACCCACTCAAAGAGCCATTGCAAGAGACTGTGCATGCTCCAACCCCAGGTTAGGGACAGAGTCATCCAAGCCAGGTAGTGCCTTTGTGGAGCTGGATACAATGAGAGAACTGTGACGCCTGCACTTCTAAAGGTTTCCACTACTGGAAAGGAAGATTGTTCAACAGAAGGACAAAAAGTCTCAAAACAGAAGAAAAAAGAGGCTAAGCCTAGGACACAAAAATGCTGGAAGGTCCCAGTTAGGTCCTGAATTTGCAGTGCTTTGAATGGACATTAATCAGTACCTGAAACAGAAGATACTTCCTCTACTGTCAGCCAGTTGCTGCAAAATTCACTGGCAAAATAAAGCCCACATTGTCCTCCAGTGACTGGTCCCTGTAGAAGATTAGAAACCATCACCTACATCTCTAATCACTGTAAGCAGTCAGGGACAGCTCCACTGAATTAGCTCTTATGATGAGCAATGTGGGAATCAATGCAGTTCAACATTTTCAGTTGAAGTTGCAGTCTGCAGGTGCACATGAATTGAAGAATTTATTCCTCCACTGCAGTATCACAGACCATTGCCTCAAAGCTCCACCTCGCTCACAGCCCAGAGAGAAGACTGCTCATGAATACTCCATGTGATCCTTCACTAGCCTGAGAGCTGTGCTCAGGCAAAGCTGTGCTATGCTGCAGCAGTGCAGATATAAAAATTACGAGGCCCAGGAAATTAAGACTCAGATGATTCAGTTTCTCTTTCAACCATTTATGCAGAAGTTCAAGATTTAGCTTTAAAAAAGGGATCTTGTACAGTTTACAGACAATATTCTCTGACCTGAGTAGGTAACTGTTTCTGCTTTTGTCAAAGAAAATTCACACCAAAAGTAAAATCTCCTGGAAGCCTAGTCATTGAACAACTTTTCTGAATGGACATCAGAGAACACCTGAACTTCACAATCTGAATCCCTCAAGAGTTTTTGCAAAATCTCAAACCCTGAGATTATGTAGTCTATTTAAACCCAAAGAAGCCATAAACCCAGAAAAAAAGCAAGGACATTTGCACAACTAGAATATACTCTTGCCTAAAAATGTAACAAACATAGCCAGTGTGAACCTTGCTTTCTGTCAGATTGATTTGATGTCTGCACTTTGCAGCTCTAAGTCCCATCCCAGCAACACACTTAGATCAGCAAACCTTATGGCAATACTGTATGTAGCATATGGAGGCCAAACATAGTTCCATGGCTAAAATCCTGATCTGATCCAGGCTACATTAGTTGATGGCCACACATTTCTGATCAGAAAACACACTCGAAGGGTTGTGCTTTCAGAAGAAACAGTCTTCAATAGTTATTTTTCATTATCATTTTTAGGACAGTGCAAGAGCCACTTCTGAAGTGATACATGTCAAGAAATTCCCAGGCAACAGCTCAAGAAGTCAGAGTCTCCTACCAGACTGCAGGTTCTGGTACCTGTTCCACCAAAAGAGTATCACATGCAGCTTCAGCAGCAAATGTTTATCTGCTCTAAGAAGAATGGGTACATAGACCTGGAAAACAGATGGTATTAACAGGCTATGTGGGGAATCTTGTACAGAAATGATGCCTAAGAACAGAATTAAAGGAATGGTAGTTATGTGAGCATGCATCAGCATTCAACTGGGCTCGTAAGAAATATGTAATAGATTGCTTACAGACACCATCTTTGCACATCACATTTGGTACATTTGCAAAATGCAAGTCACAGGAGAATTCAAAGAGAAGACAGACAAGAACTTCAAATCTCAGATTTAGATTTTCCATACTATGTGTATCTAGCCTAGCTTGCTCTCTGATCAAACACAGGAAAATATAAGAGATTCAAACGATAGGAGAGAGCTGCCAGGAAAATACCCCATAGTTTCCTAAGTTCAGGTACTTACTCCAAATGTGATGGTTACAACAGGGCTATATCTAGTAGTATGCAGGACTGCTCACATTCAGCCTGAAGTGCGAACGCCTCTGTATCAGAAGTTTTACCCTAGACCTAGTCTGACCTACTGATTGAACAAGTAGGAAAAAACATGTGTTTTTTCCTGTGTAAGCACAGGAAGAAAAATTGGTAAATTGTTTTACCTGTAGTTTTGCTAACTAGTTTCTTCTACTATGTTGGGTGCCTAATTCAAGGCTCACATGAGCTTCTGAGGGGTGTTTGCTTCTAAAGGCATAGACCCTCAAGAAGCAGAAAAATAAAACTGCAAATACAAATCATCCCCTACCCAAATTCACACAATGAAGTTGCAGAGTGTGCTGAAATCTAGAGATTGCAGATACTTCTGCTGAAGGACCACTGTGACCATGCAGCCTGGGTACTGCACGTACACATGCTTACCATGTGTTTTTCCACCCACCTTTCTCACCTTTTGAAAACTCGAATTTTTTAGTCTACCCTTTCTTCTAGTAAGTACTTCCACTGCTAAATGACCTGCAAAGCCAGGATTCGTTTTCCAATTACTGAATAACTCAAGCTTCCAATTTCAGCTTTTGAACGCACACTGTTGTCCTGCTAAATCCCTATATCCAGTTATCAAGTCACCTATCAACCTTCCTTTCAGCAGCTTCATCTCCTGTAACATGACAACACAAGGCTCACCTTCCAGGCTTGGGAAAAGGCTGTGCTCTGCTTTCTATATACTTCTACTCTTAGAATTAAAACATCACAACTGGACACAGCATCCTTGTAGATTTAAGCAGCCTGGCCTGTGTACATTACAACAATCCCTGCTATTCAATTCAACTTTTATAACAAGAGATTACATTAGTCCCATTAGCTCTTCATTTAGAGTACATGTAATGCGTCTACCTACACTAACTCCCAACTCATCTTCCTTGACAGTCTGCTTTCCAAGGGAGAAGAGGCTGTACCTGTGGGATGAAGGGGTTTCTCATATACTGCACTACATTTGGCTCAATAAAACAAATTTTCTCAGAACAATTTAGCTGGATTATTTATACCACACCTGTACCATTAACCCACCCTGCTGACTGTTTGCTACCACATCAGCTGCTACACGTAGGCAACCAACACAGAAAGGCTGAACGACGCTGCACAACCAGCTAAACCAGGGGACACCAATAAAGGCCCTTTTCATTAGTGTCTCCCTACTGCGTGCAGGCATCTGTCAATGAACCAGCCTCATTCCAGCATGCAGCATATGGAATTAAAAGGCCATGTTTAATTAAGATGTCATGTGATCCTAAGCTGTACTCTTTCGGGGCAAAAAAAGGTACTGTATTCTGCATGCTAGCTGTTAAATACTAAACTTGTACCCTTGCCAATGGTAAAAAAACAAAAGAAAGAAAAATGTACCAGGTTAGTTTGACAGGCTGAGCATCAAGATAACTGGTATTACCTATACAGTGCAATTCTTTGTTGACAGAAGCCCAAATTAACTGTTCCATTCTTTTAGCAGAATTGGTGAGAGGCTAACAGGTCTGTAGCTCCTTGTGTTGAGAGTAATAAAAAAATCGCAGACCACCATTTATTAACAGAAAGAAGCTTTCTCCATGAGATAGACTTGGAATGAGTCGCTATGATGTGAGTCTGCATATGGCTTAATGTGACATAAAAAAGGACTGCACACATCTGTGAACGGCAAATTCAGCAGTAGATTAGCCTAGGATAATGGTTACAGGTGACATTCATCACAATCAAGCTGTCTTTTGTTTGTATTTGATAAGCCAATATATGACAAGCTTTATCTATATGCACAGAGCATCCATAAACCAATGGACACAAGCAATTTCGCATGGCAATTCAACTAGAGCTTGACAGCGGATTGGACTGCAGTACTTCATAGGTTTGATATGTTCATAACAGATTGTTACATTCCTGGCATTTCTCCAGACAGTGTTTATACTTAAAAACAGCAACAAAAAATTGGAACATTCAACAAACATTTCCTTACAGGCCATTTGGGATCATTGCACATTTGGCACTGTTTTTTGAATAACGTTATTAATCCATCTTCAGGTTCTGAGATGTTATATTTAGATCAAGAAGAAGTACTGTAACATAAAAACTACATAACCTATGCAAAACAAACATTAAAAAGTATACCTTCAAAGTTATAGTCGAGGAAAACCTTGATTAAATAAAACAACTATGCTGACATTCAAAACTCAACTGCACACACTCCTGGACAACCTGTTCTAGTTGAACCTGCTAAAGCAAGGGGGTTGGACTAGATGGTTTCAAAAGGACATTTCTAACCAAAACAGTTACAGAGTCTGGTGATTGTGACCTGCAAACAGATACATCAAGTCAGCAATTCCCTGCACCCAAAAGAATATGAGAGAAAGTGACTTGAGTTTATTTATACACATAAACTTGTTTAGGGGATCAAACATTTCAGTAAAAAACCTCCCTGTAATCACAGCACAATGTCACCAGGGCCTGTGCAATGCAGGTGCCCTGTCAGTACGGCTGACAGGACTGGGATTACATTGACAGCTTGTCTCAAACACATGGCACACTGACAAAAGATACACATTTCCTCAAGGGCATCATTGTTCATCATTTCACAAAACAGAACAAAACCTCAAATTCCCCTTGGGAGAGCATTTGGGTTTTTTATTCAGTGATTAAGAAGCAACACTTTTGTCTGTGGAACTTGGAGGCTTCTCTTACCAGCCTGGCAGGCAGGAATTCCTCATGCTTCAAGCAGAAATACTGGGAGCAGGGTAAGGTCTGCACAGCCCAATGGGTTGCAGGCTCTTGAGAGTCTGAAAACTACGGGACAGCTCATGTTTTGACATGATTTTTTGTTTTCTCTGGTTTTCTTGGTTTTTTATTCAGGTTTGTTTGTGGTTTTTTTCCCTATCCTTTTCTGCAGGGTTAAAAGACTAAAATCAAGACTAAAGAAAGACTGAAATCCACAGCAGACTGCAGCCACTGAAGAACAGAGCGCCTGATTTTCAGCAGCAACATAGCTATCAAATATAAGCACTCATATATCGCATTAAGGTACATAGTAACTGTAGTTAACAAGAAACCATCAGAATAGGAGTCCCCCAAGTTTTATCTGAGGCCAAACACTTAGTGTTGATTGCTATATAACAAGAAATTGCCTCTAATAAGTACTTTGGGGCTCAGTAACATTAATGAAACCTCAGGGGAAGACGGTATTCTGTCGTGGTTTCTTTTAAGGAGTCACGTCTTTAGTCCACCTTGTTAAAAAAGTTTATGGATAAATCCCTATGCACACGCTTCAGACCAGTCCTGAGGTTTTGTCTCAGTAGACTCACATCTGTAAGTGTGGGGTTTCGGTTCACAGATAACAGAATAAATTAAAAGATATAAGTTTCTCGCAGTTGATTCCTCTTTCTGAGAATAAAGCATTTGTCTGGATGCACAGAGAAGGACAGGAAGCCTTCTTCTGCATTAGTTCAGTGCTGGTCACCACCAGGATCTGAGAAATCAGAAAAAAACTTCTCAGGGTGTGCAGATCCTTGCTGGGTGAAGGGATGAAAATAAATTCCTGAATGCAATAAGGGCTTGGACAGAATGCAGCCGTTTTTGGGGTTTTTCTTCATTCTGAGAGCTCCTTCCACAGAATCTACAGGAAAATTCTGGAGCTAGGTCCTTACATGTTTGCTGAAAAGCCAGGTATTTGCGGCCTCCCCGCAGTGTGCATTCTGCTATAACAAGGATGAAGCTCGGGGTCAGGTGCACTGCCCCGGACACTGTCAGACTTTCAACCTGTTCAATTAACTATATCAAATCAAACAATTTCCACAAGCACTGAGAGGCTCTTCCTTTTAGTGAAAGCTATTCCTTTGGCAAACCCTGACTAGTAGAGGGCAGCTGCTTTAGCACTTCAGCAACCAAAACGAAAAAAAAAAAGCAAAAAAAAAAAGCAGCTTTGGATTTTATTTTTATTGTAATATGGGGGAGGTAGAGAAGGGAGAAATCCTTTCTCCCCCGGTCTCTTTGCTCTCTGCAAAAGGCTCAGCTAGCTGGGCTGGCATTTCCAAAACCAGAATCAAAGAGTGACATGACAGACGAGGCGCTGACAAGCTCATTAGCAGAGCGGGGAGGCTTCGGGAGAGGACGGCCCTCCCGAGCGCAGCGGTCACGGCTGCGCGGGGCTGCACGAGCGCCGGGATTCCTCCGGGATCGCAGCTCCCGCACGTTCCCGGTGCGGCGGCGCCCCCTGCAGGCGGCGCGCGGGGCTGCACCCGCGGGGCCGGGCGGCTCGCGGGCTGCGCAAGGGGAGAAGCGAAACCCGCAGCTTTCCCAAGGGCATCCCCAGGTCTATCCAAACACCGGCCCGGAGCCGCTGAAGTGCTGAAGTACTGCAGAGAAGTCCTGAAGGCTGCAGGTGGCTGTTTGCCCGGCCGCAGCGGGGGAATTCGGGAGGGGGTGGCTGCAGAAGCCAGCCCAATTCCCGTGGGCTGTGCCTCGAGTCCCGGCAGAGGAACCAGAATACAGCTGAGAACACAGGGCGGCGACAGATGTGATTAATCCAGTTGTCAGAGACCTGGTGTAAGAGTGGAGTCGTTTTCCACATATATATTAAAAACCAGAGGCCATGAAGAAGCTGGAATCACAGCGTAATTGGTGGAGGGCATCTGGAGGCAACAGCAAGTCAGAGGTGAGAGAAGGAACACAGGGTACTGCAGACCAGCTGGATGAGAGAGATTAAATACACACTTAGAATCATAGAACCATTAAGGCTGGAAAAGACTTCCAAGATCAAGTCCAGTCTTTGACCAAACACCACCATGTCAACTAAACCATAGCACTAAATGTCATGTCCAGACATTTCTTGAATGTTTCTGGGGATGGGGACTCCACCACCTCCCAGGGCAGCTTGTTCCGACTCCCGACCACCCTCTTTCAGAGAAGAAATTCTTCCTGTTGTTCAAAATACAAGTCAAACTCTCAGCCATGGCTTCATCCAGGTTCAGATATCAGGAGCTTCCTTCTGCATTTCACCATGAGGTTGGATGTGTTATTAGACTGAGGAACACTGCCAAATAATTATAAGATTACACTATGACTAAATTCCTGTATCATGAATAGCACATGCTGGTAAGTAACAAGCTGAAATAAAAATAATCAGCTCTAGCTGCTCACTGATATCACAAACACACACCCACTAAGCAGCAAATTAATTCACTTTTTCAAAATGAAGAACTGTATGGTCCTCTAACAACTCCTCCACTTAATCACTCTAGTTTTCCTCATCTAAGTTTTCCTTATCTACAACTGAGCCATAAAATTGACATCATAGTTGCACAGCAAAGGCAAAAAATATTTCTTCCCAGACAATAGCAAAAGTTACCTGAAATGAGACTCTGCAATATCTCCCATTTCTTTTCCTGGTACACCAGAACAGGATCCAAAACTTCTGAAGTGTTGCAGAGAAGCCTGACTTGATGGGAAATGAGAGCACAGCAGCTCTAACCATCAGTTTAACCAAGCTGGAAAAATAATTTCCAGACTCCACAAACACAGCAGAGTTTTTAAAAAGCAACACAGAATAACAGCATAATTAGACTTCAGTCAGGGCACAACACTTGGAATCAACACAATTCATGCAAAGGTCTAAATATTCAGTGGCCAGTTCTAAGCTAAGGACCCATCCTTCGAGTGGAAAGACTCCAGACCATTATGCGCCATCTTGAAGTTGTTCATCAGTATAAATCAAGTGGGGACATTAAAGAAAGGGAAATAAAGAAGTGCCATCAGAGTTAAGAATGCTGCATTCCATGGCTTCAGGCTATTCCTTGGAGGTCTTACAAATAACAACAGAGCTTCACCTTGCCCAGCTTCTAGATAAAGGGCTCTCTCACAGCCTTTATTGACCAAGGAACATGGTAAAGCAATAATGTAATCACTAACAGCTAGTGAGAGATCCAAAAATGTGTAGAAAAAGATTATCCTAAGAAATACAATGAGAGGGTAGAGCTTTGATATTGACCAAAATGTTAGAACATTTAATAAATTAATCAATACTCCTGTAAAGCAGCTAAAGACAAAATAGTTGATAAAAGCAGGCTTCATCAAGAACATGAGAAGGGTCACAAAACAAAAGGCGGATAAAGGAAATGGGGTAAACATAAAAGAGTTGTTTTCATAACATCTTCTCTTGGCTATATGAAGTCCACTAAATTCATCTGTTTGGAGGCAAACCTTTCCTCTCCACTTACTACTTCAGTAATTCACACTCTTATCCTTGGTTTTACAAATCCCGCTGAAGCTGGATGCCTGATTTACCTAAGGTAGACAGGTAAGCACCCAAAGGCTACATCAGTAGTTCTTAAGCTTTTTGGCTCTGTCAGTGGGTCACAATCAGTGCTCAGTTCTTCTTGTAGATACACTGTGCAGCCGTATCAGCAAACCAGGAAATATCAAAGCTTTACAATATGGAATGAGATTCCTGAAAAAGGCTTTGCTAAGACATTTGATACAGTTTTCCATATCTTACCCTAATTCACATTTTTAGATCTCTTCTGAGTAAGGAACAGAAATTTATTTTGAAACTGGCTGCCATGGTGAGAGTTTCTGCCAGTGCGTTGTACACGATATTGATGTGAATCAGTGTTCTGTAGAGAATACCGTGGATCAGGTTTACAAGGACTGTACAACAAAGATCTTTCCAAGGAGAACAGTAAAACATGATATGATCTCTAGTTAAGAAAAAAATTACTTAAATAAATATAACAAGATTAAATTAAAAATGAAAAAACCCTTGTGTTAGAGGGAAGGAATAATCCAATTATCACTGCATGTATAATTATGAAACATTAATTCCCCAATATCTGACAGCATATGAAGAGTAAGTACCAAGGAACAATTAAACACTGCTTCAAATGAAGAGCAATGTACCTTTTTCTTGTCTCCCCTAAATGCTCATACTCTAAGAGTACAGAACTCATCTATGCTAAGTTGATGAGGAACTTCAGATCTGAAGCTAAAGGACTGGAATTACACTTTTCAGTTCAAAGATTATTTGGATTCTGTGTTCTACATCAGGCAGGAGTAACAGCTACAGCAAATTTGGCTACCATGGCTCTACTGAATACTGAAGAAAAAGAGGCAGCTAGAGTGAGATTCACTTCTGAGTATGCTGTAGAGCAATTTTTACTGAGACCCTGAGAGATCTTCCCAGATAAGGTGGAGAAGCGTACCAAGGAAAAGCTGCCTGACCCAAAAAATATCCACTAAGACAGGAAACTGTGCAAAATGTTCACCAGCTACTTGCACAGCAGATCTCACAGCTGATAATAGATTAGGAGCATGGAAACTTCATTCTGAATTTAGTAGACATGGAATTTAACATCATTGACAAGCAAGGCCACAAATGCCTCAATTGCCCTTTATCAAGTTCCCTTTTCTACCAAACAGAATGGATTATATTAGCACTTCTTCCACACAGAATTTTATGTAACAAATAAGAGCACCAAACACTCCCCACTGGTTTGTGCACAGAGGGGAAAAAAAATCTATTTCATTACTAATTGATGAACTCCACAGATTATTTATCACAGAAAAGACAATTTATGAGAAAAGAATCAACTATATTAATACTGAAGTCACAACTCCCATGAAGTGTTTGAATGCCTCACTGTCTCCTTCTCGACTGCAGATGAGCCTTCCTGGTCACACCAGATCTCTCAGCAGCCATTACAGCTTTGTCTCATGCTGTGGAATTTTGCCATGTATTTTATGAGCTATCATCTGACTGAAAAGACAGACCTAGAAACCATTGCTGAGACATGAGAGAACATTACTTTCACACAAGATTTTCTATGTCAGTAGGAGGCTGAATATTGAAAAAAGATTTCTACTTTTCCAACTTCTTTCAATTCTACACTATATAAACACAGGGCTACATTAATATATTTCTGATACTATTTTCCATGCAAAAAGAACAGTTGCCACATATTATGCAAACAGAAGCCCTATCCCGACACCCATCACTCTTTGATGTGTTCCACATGTTAAAAATTTGAGAGGAACCAAGTATGAAACAGGGAAAACTCTTCAGTCCCTCACATCTTCCAATACAAGCATCACAGCTCCATAAAGAATGCTGCAAATAGGCCTGACCTTACCCAGACAGCAGAATAAAAGCTCTCTCCAGGGCAAAGCAGTGATTTTATTTTTTAAACTGCAGATGGATGTAGTCAGGATTGATTTGACAGCCCACCAACCAACACTGCTGTTAAGATCCCACAGAAAGAGCATGGAAAAATGGCATAAATAAGGGACTGAGGGTAAGGCTGGTTTAAGCCTTGCACCATGGAGAAGAGAATGGCTTCGCAGAGATGGCTGGAGATGAAAGTTGCTTCTGCTCTCCACTATCAGATTAAACTGCTTGGCAGAAGACATCTATTGTGCTGAAGAGCACTGTCATGTGCAAAACAAGGAAGGTAACTAATACTTTATTGGAAATACCCTCCATTTAGACACAGTGAAGGTGCTTTCTGAGATATATGACAGTGCTGAAGAATGCTCAAAACCTGCTACAGTTTGGGACCAAGCAAAGAAAAATGTGGTAATCAAAACTTAAATAATGTTTTAAAGGAGGCTTAAGTACTTTTCCTACAACACGTTGCCCTGACCCAGGACTTTCTTTGCTTGATCTCAATCCTACAGCTGACCACAAACATGCCTCTACCAGTAACAACCTAGAGGGTAGGCTGTGACCAGTTTATAAGGGACAATAAAACAATGTCCAATAAAATAATCTAAAAAAAGGTGCCGGTTTATGTAGTCTTCTCTAATGTAACTACAGTAGGATTTGTGAGAAAACTCTTGAGGGACAGGTGTCGGGAAGCAGTTGGGGAACAGCTACAAAGGCTACTTTACAGAAAACCTCATTTTGCTTCCTGCATCAGGCCTCACATTAGGTGTGTTATGTCACTGGCATGAGAAATATTTTGAGTCAGTGTAATACTCATCAATAATGGAAGAATGAAAGGTAACGTTGGAATCACTTGCCAAGGGAAGGGTCAGGAAGTGGGCAAAAGTTGTTCCAAATGAAACAGACCTGTTAACAGGAAGGCTCAGCTCACTCAAACAGTATCTTTTATACACATATTACAACACATTTAACAACACTGGAATCTTTATCTCTGTTGTACATCAACCAAAACATATGGCAAAGGATGAACATGTTCAGGAGATCTCACCACAGTGAATAAACCCACCTGGTTTTAGTCACCCTTCCTGCCCTGGAGCCAGGAATGAAACACAGGACTCTGCACTCCACCACATACCTTTCATCCCCAAGCCACTGTGCTGGTTGCACCACAAAACTCACCTGAGGTCCATGAAACAAAGGGGAGAATTAAATTATATACGTTCTAAAAATTGAAAGATATCTCGCAACACTTCGATTTTAAAAACAAACCCTTTCTCTGTGTAGAGAGAGAGAAACTTAGACCCTGAGGATTCAGTGTGCTTCCAAAGTAAACTTCCAGTGTATTTCCAGAGTAAACTGAAACAGAGACAAGGTATCTCGAAATTCCAGTGTAGTATCTTAAACCATGAGACTATCCCTTCACCAATATGCTAAATAACTTAGCATTTCATTGGATATGACAAACCCTAACATCTACAAATACATTACTGAAGTGAAAAAAATTATTCAATGCTGATTTTAAAAGCATGATTTTGTATGAATTTCAGAAAAATATGTCAATAAAGCTTATTTAATGCAAGCATCTTTAGAATATATAGAATTAGTCAGATTTTAAGACTATTTGCAGCAGGTTTTCAGTAGCAGTTCATATTTCATTTCCCAAGGTGCTGTTTGGTATTTAATGAATATTCAGAAGTTCTGGTCCCTTCTAAAACTAAAATGAGGTTTTCTTGAGTCCTGTTCCTTTCCTTCTTAAAAGTTTAATTTAAAAAGGCTTGAGTCCTTTCAAGTACCTCCTATCAAATTCCTTCAATTGGACCAAGGTACCTCTTGGGTATTACTTTGACAGAATGAGGTTTGTTTAATGATCATAGCATTAAAACCTCTTGCTCTGAAGACATGGACTAACACACTGGGGAACATGGTGTAAAAACAAAACATGAAGCAGGGTTTCCTTCCTTTCTTCCTGCCTGCCTTCCCACCCTCCCTCCCGCCTGCCTTCCATCCTTCCCACTTTCCTTCCTCCTCGCCTTCCCACCTTTCTGCCTCCTGCCTCCCTTCCTCCCTCTAAATCATACATTCATAAATAATTACTTAGACATCTGCTGTGTTACTTTGTCAATGGACCATTTGCCCCAAAATGGTTATTCCTTAGTCATTCTTTGCCCAGTCTTGTTCCTGCTAATGCTGAGACATTGGAAAAATCTTCATTTGCTTCAATGGTACAGAATAAGGCCATTAAAGAACTCATCTCTCTGGAACTCCCCAGTCATCTGAAAGTATTGCTGCCCAGTAAATTCAAAGCCATAAATACACACAGAGCAAGGTCTATTTCTCAGGTTTATCTCCAGGAATACACCAGTATAAAATGAGTGGGAAAAACTGGCAGGTCAATACAACTTTTTATGTCTCCTACTGGTGTAAACACCAACACCCGTTGTAGAGCCTCCAGTAACATGACCCTACCATGGCATTTCCTCCATTTTCTTATTTTTCCCATCACTGCTAATTCCTGTCAGGTGCCCTTGTATCTTGCTCAGTATTACTCCTTCCAGTTCTTTCCGTCCTGTCTCTGCGTCCATGTGGTAGTTTAAACTTAGTTCAATGGACAGGTTGCTAGACCAGTGAAAAAGCTGGTACCGCCTCTTCAATTTACATATTTAAAGGAAGCACAAGCTCGAGAAGTTTCCTTTTGTTCCCGCTTCCTGCTGAGGGGCGGTGAAGAAGGGCCCCCCCCGGCGCAGCAGCGTGGGGCCGAGCCGCCGGGAAAGACAGGCCGGAGCCGGGAGCGGCCGCACGGCCGGAAAACCTCCAACGGAGCCGGGACCGCGCGGCCGAGATGGATCCGAGGGGCGGCAGGGCCGGCGGGGCCTCCCCGCAGCTGGCACGACTCACGTCGAACCGAGCAAAAACATCATGCGGCCGACAACAAGAGACATGGCGAGTCTTCCTCAGCGCGGAGCCCAGACAAGAGACAAGATCAACTTCTTAGCCACAACTTAACAGGCACTAACTTTCTTCCAGGTCAGGGAGAAAGGAAAAGTGAGATAATGTGAGACGAAGCCAACATGGCGGCGCCAAGGTCAGCGTGGGGGAAGGGAAGGAGAATGTAGGCACTTCCAGCGCCCGGAGCTGAAATTCTCCGTGCAAGCTGTGGTGAGGACTTGGACTACAATACAGTAATTTGTTTTCCCTATAATTTATAAGATGAGGTACATGGGGGGATGCAGAAATCCACACGCAGCTCGTGAAAAAGTGCTCAACGCCAGAGCCCATAAATGTTGTGAAAGGCTTTTAAAGATTGAAGAAGAGAGCCTTTGCTTTCAGGTTGGAATAGGTCATCCTTAAAAGACTAAAAACCCTATGGCTATTATGACCCGTGATGACAGTGTGGGAAGAATGTAAGATTCATGGGAGGGGTATTTTTTTTCACTGCAGAAGATTCGGGTGGACTGTTGCTTTGTGAAGAATCCCACAGCACAGCAGAAGAAACTCTTTTCTTTAAACATAAAGATTCTTAAGAAATGAAACACTGACCAAACTCCATGTTTGTTTTCCCTTGTGCGGGTTGGTAGAAAAAAGGAGGTACTGGAAGAGGAAAGTGTTCTCAGAGTTTGCTTTAATTTCTTATTACTTCTTTTTACTTTGAATTCTGTTAGCAATAAATTTTCTTTATACTGTAGCTATTCAAGTGTGGACCTGCTTTGCCTTGAAGTTTTTCTGTTTTCCTCAATAATCCTTATTTCACCTTATGAAAAAGAAGTTTTAATTTCCCCCTCTTTGCTTAACTATAGCAGAGAGAAGTAAATAAATAGATTTCATGGAGCTTGGTGCCTAACCAGCATCAAACCACGACAGTCCAACACCTTAAAAACACTTCTCACCTGTTGCTGAATAAGTCAACCACATGCTCCACTCCCCAAATCCAAGGATTTTACGTATTAAAAAATCTCCCAGTTTCTTATTAGACTTTTCCATATGTAATTCCCCTTACTGGCTGCAAAATGCATTTCACTGGCTGGTTCTGAGGTATTCAGTAAGTACTCAGCAAATCATAGGACCATAGAAGAATTTGATTGGAAGGAACCCCAGAAGACTTCTAGCCCAACCTCTTGCTTAAAATAAGGTCAGCTATGAGATCAGATCGGGTTTCTCAAGGTTTTATCTATCTGGGGCTTGAAACCTTCCCAGAACAGAAATTGAGCAACCCATTCCAATGCTCAAAAGTCCTCACTGGGGAAAAAAGTTTCTCCTTATATTCAGCCTCAGCCTGGTGTCTCTCATACATCACTGCAAAGGGTCAGGTTCCATCTTTTTGATGACCTTCTGCATAGTGGGGGCTGCTGCTAGTGCCCTCACCCCACCCCAACAAGCTGCCTCTTCCCCAGATTGAACATGCCCAGCTCCTTCAATCCACTGTCACGGGGCAAGAGCTCCAGCCCTTAGCATCTTTGTGGCCCTCACCTTAACTTGCACTGGAGATCTAACAACTGTAGTCTAAGAAGTACAGAATAAAGGAAATAATGACTAATCTTGATCAGGTTACTATGTTCCTGTTAATAGTGTCAGCATTCTTTGCTGAAAGGCACAACACTGGCTCATTTCATCTTCCTGACTATCAAGATCCTCCCCACCAGTGCTGCTTCCCAGCCAGTCAGCCTGTCTGAGTGGGGTGCAAGAGCCTTGGCCTTCCCAGCTGAACAAGCTTCTTTAAGATATTTTCCATCATATTTTTCCATGTCAAAAAAGCCTGTAAATTCACATTAATTCCTGAGAAATTTTCAACAATCACATCTGTTTTCCACAGCCATATCTGGGAATAGATACACTACCTTGGCTTCATCTTCACACTAGTTTCCCTTCTCCTTCCATGCTCTGCTTTTTCTGAGCCACAAATCCACTGTTTTCTCCCTTTATTAGATTTCAAATAATCAGCATCATGGGGACCAACAGCACTGGAAATATCCTCCTGAGTTAATAATTTCACTTGCAATATTATCACAATATACTTTTATAAAATCTGTACAGACATTGATTGTCTTTCTTCTTCGGTATTTACTGAAGTTCTTTTCTTTCCTGCAGATTTACTTTCTAACACTCATACCAATATTTCCCCTATACCTCTTTTGTGTAAAGTAAGAAAGATTGATCTTGATTCTTCTTTTTCATAGAGGTCTATAAAGTTCAACGTTTTGCACATCAGCAATGAAACTACAAGGTTTCCATCTGTGTTTGTGTTGAAATGAAAATGTCTTCCTTTCAACTTCATCTCACAGTGCCTTAATTCTAGACGGAGAATATAGTACAGCAGTACTAGAAAATATTTTAAAATAGCTTCATTTTCTTCTGGTAGTGTTCTGGATGCAGTCAGCTCTGTACACATGGGTGGAGACACAGGCTACATTCCTACAGACTGCATTCAGCAGATGGTGACTGAGAGGAAATGGGCACAATGGTTATGTACTAAACCTTAACACTTATCAAACCAATACAAACCACCTCTCACGTGTGTATGTGTACTCATGGCTACAAAGTAAACATATATGGGTAGTTTGCCATGTTTGAAATCATTCATATATTATTAGAAAGAAAATAGCAACAGAAATGAAGGTAAAATTGGAAGCAACACAAGTACACGTGTACATGATCAGATACTGACTGAAACACACATTAGTTAACAACGCGTTATTGTTAAGACTGAAACTCAAATCCCTGCTTAACTTTAGATGGCTGAATGCCAATTTCCAGTTTTGTAAACCACCACTGCAGAGAACAAATCAGTGTTCCATATTAAACTTTTTACAGATTAATTACTGTTTGGTATATGAGCAAAAATGCTATTTAACTCCCAAGTTATATTTGCTAAACTCATGTCAATTCAAAGTGATCAGCCAAAAGACAACTACAGCAAACTGAGTAGGAGTTAACAAGTCACACAGATCAACAGAATCAATATCAACTTCTAAAGTAAATAAGAAAACAATACCATTTTGCTTTCAATATATTCTTTTAAGAAAAGAGACCCAGATTTGAAGGTTTGGAGGTTCTGTGTGTATTTGGGGAGTAACCATGATAGAACAAATATTTTTTAGACAAGGCAAGGAAAGTATGTGCAACTGAGAAGCACCCTACACAGTTAAGGAAAGACTGTAAGAAATAGTGGTTGGTTGTACTCAAGCCACATTTGGGACAGAAACCAGTTTGGTTGGCTGGAAATAATAGTTTAGATTGATCCTAGGAAAATACCAACTTTAAGAACCATAAAATACTGGAATAGAGAGATGCAAAAATCTGCTACATTGCAAGTTTTCCAGAATAAAGTTAGACAAACATCCATCAGAAATGAACTCACTGTACTGATCCTGCTTCAGGCTAAGGGAGGGACTCAGTTGGGATCACTTCCCATCCTACATGTTAAGGACACTAAGATTATTTAAAAAAAAAAAAAAAAGAGTGGGGAGAGGCACAAAAAAAGAATATGAATTCAAGGTCAAACACCTCAATGAAAAAGAAAATTTACATAAATTACATTTTCCTCATAGGATGTTTCTTAATTGGTTGGGTTTTGGGTTTTTTTATTTGGAATGAATAGGCTGAGGCCTTTACGTACATACAGACTAGGTTCTTTCCTTTTTATAGTGACCTTGAACTATCTGAAATCGTCTTTTAAAGAAATGAGGTTATCACTTACCACATCCCAAGAAAGCTGAAATACTCCCTCTGCTCTAAACCTTGCAACTCTCTAGTTATACAATCAAGAAAAAGCCCTCAGTGCACAGTCACAGTCTATTAACAGCAAAGTAAAACAATTCGCCACATTTTAAGTAAGTAAAATATTTCTGATAGTGCATACTTTACCAGTTATGTCATGTTGTTTGAATGACTCACTGTAGATTTGATACTGATTCGGGCAATGTTTCTTCAGCCATTTGCAGACATCCTGCTGGGTCCATAACGCCACAGGCTTGGTCAGCTTCACAGTCCCAGACTAGGAACGCAGAATGAAGAACAGAAATGATGTTTAGTCTGCACACAAATTTCAGAAATACTAATCCGTGACATCTATATATGATATTAAAATACTAAATGCAAAACAGGAGCTGCTTTGACAGATGTCCAGTAATAGCCAGCACATTACATACACATGCCCCACTGTTCAAATATATCACACGGGAATCACACACAGTGAAAGGTTCTTTAACATTATTTTCCATCAATGGTATGCATATTCCCTGCATCACAGAACCATACTGCACTTGAATAATTCGTTTTAGGAGTGACCAACTGACTACAGACAGAGGGTAACAGATGCATGCTTGGAAGACTTCAAACTCATGAGAGACATAATACATTTGTGTCCCAGTTTGGACATAATCACGGAAGGCCAGGAGTACCCTCAGGCCAGGCATGGTCCTCAACTACAATTACAAAAGATCTTGCAACAAAGGCCTTTAGTGCCAACAAGCCTGAAGACTGGTTTTGCCTGGGAAAAGGAGACTACACACCAATGGATGCAGAGCTGGTGATATTGATTGATACTGAGCATTTCAGCTGACAAAATTCCTAATTTGAATGATGTTTACAAGCAGCTATAGTTTTTGCTTCCTTTTCACCTTTAACTTTCCTACAATCGCCTTTACATGAAATAAGTAGGACTCTGACTTAAAAAAGTTGATCCTTTATAAATGAAAAATAATTTTTAAAAAGAATACTGTTCAATACTTTCCTTAGAATTCAGTTTTATAGTAGATTAGCAGTTTATTAATAAAATACTCATAAATTGATTGTGTTATTGTATGTATAAAGTTACATTTAATTTAATCAAACCACCTTTGCATATACACTTTTTAAAATAGTATAAGAATGCTGAGTTCTAAGCTACCTGAACTGCAGGGATTTAAAACCTCTTGTAGGCAAAAAACCAAAAAAATATATTGAAAGTGATTTAATCTTTTTTTTCGCAACACAGTCTGCCCAGAAGACTAAGGAAACTTTAAACATATGGGCGGTTATTACCAACAGTAAATGTTTCACACTGGACACTGCTGATATAAGTGGGTGTGAACATCAGTGTATACACTTACTTCATATTTTGCCAAAGAATGAATCTAGGGAATAAAATCCAAGTGTCTGTTTCAATGCTATGCATGCAGAATACTGTCCTCCAGCTCCCTGGTGGTGTAAGTTTCAACAGAAGTGTCTCTGCACAAATTTGAGGTGAAGGGGAATGTCTCAACCCGTCTTCTCTGCTGGGCTCATGGCAGACTCCCTCAATGTCACTAGCCAGGGTTTATCCCAGTACTTACTCAGATGCCTTTTGTCAGACAGACCTTTACAAAGTTACTTTGAAATTTTTCATTACTAGAAGCCCTAAAGACCAAAGCAGTTTTAAGCCAGTGCTTTGCATGTCCTATTAAGTCCATAAAGTATGTCATGAAAAGATAGTAAGTTAGGGCCAGGGAATATGGCAGACCTAAAAATCCAGCAGGCATATGTGTCTTGAATTTCTCATGTCCAGTTGTCCCTACCTCTTTTATATTGCCTTGCAGAAGTTAAATAAACAGCAGGAAAATTATGGTTGAATATATAATACAATGCACATCCCCTAGCTCAGCCTTTTTTTGATTAGAATAAAAATACACTCATCAGAAACATGAATCCTGTTTCAAACACACTAATAGGCATCATCCATATTTACAGGTATCACAATAATGCACAAAACCACCACAAAGAATCAGGCTCATCTTTGCTGCTACCCATCAAGATACAGAAGCTTAATTGACAGACTTGGTGTCCATAGAAGAAGAAACTTGCAGAGGTGTTGAGGGTGCACAAAACCCAGCACAGCACTTGCCCTACCACTACCCCCCTTCTGAGCAGCTCATCCCTCTTCTACACACACAGGATCCAGCACAGGTCTGGAGAAAGGGCAACCTCTGTAGGGAGAGCAAGTGCCCTGTAACTCCCAGTTCCTCATGCAACTACAAAGATCAAAGGGCCCTCTTTGAACTTCTCTGCCCTTCTTGTTACTGCTATTTTGAGTCAAAGAAAAAACTGAATTTCAATGAAGAGTCCAATACTATGGAATCAGCTAGATGATTTTTTTGTTACATGCATATATAAATGCGTGTCCTTCTCAAATTACATCAAAGAAATAAACGTGAAAATATCCACATGACACAAGAAGTCTCTCTGATTCTGCAGAAATCCCTTGAACAACAGGCTCAAGACTTCACTGTCTATATGTGTTACTGCTTAAAGTTTTATTGCATTGGAATTTTTGAAGACTAGAGAAAAGTCTGTCAGGCCTTGAAAAACAGTTAATGGTTTTTCTTGTACATCACAAAAATACTTAAATGACAAAATATTTGTATACAGATATATACAGCTAGCTATAGACTTACAATATATTTATTCCTAGCTGAAAGTACACAAGTAGTGCCAATGTTTGCTTAAACCAAGAGGCTGCTCTTTTCAGTTAAGCAACTATTGTCCTCTTAAAAGGTTTAAGCACCATCATGTTACATATCTGAAGTACAAGTTTATTAACAATTACAGTACAAATTTAACACATCCCTCTGTGCCTACAGAACTGAAAGATGGTTTCAAATGGAGCTTCTATGCCATGCAATATACAGATCACTGCATAGCAAACATACATGCTGACTTCTTACTGTCCAATGTTTGGAATTCTGATAGAAACATTTAAACTTATAATTGCAGTCCAAAGAGGACATTTTTACATTGACAACTTCAAATGTTAGGTTTAGTTTTCTAATTCATGAGGACTTCCTGAGTTAGAGGAATAAAGAGGGTTTAAAGCAATGGCTATAGAAGTATGTCTTTGCTTTCATTTTTGGAACATCATACCCAAAATATTTCTAACCAGATGCTCCAAATGAAAGGCTCTTAAAAATATCCTTCCCTCCCACAAAATTCATTTCTTAGTTTCTTCCCTGCTCTGAAGGCAAGATCTCACACAAAAAGCCTTCCAGTAAACCAAAGAAAATTAACTTTACCATAAACATACCTACTAAAAGACACCCCTGCCATTAACTACCTAGACAGGTGAAAAACATACTATGTTTTACTTTATTTCTGTTTATCAGCTTAGTCAAAGAATAGGCCCAAACTGATTAAAATAAAAGAATGTATTAAAAAATACCTTTGTTCTGGCCTTTCTTTTAATTTTCCTGACATAAACTCATCCTAGGATCACCCTTTGCTGGCAACTCTTTAATAGTTTTAATCTTGCCAAATGCTATGCCATCTCTTGTGCCAGATACAGATCTAATGAGAATAAAAGTGAAGGAAAACCTGTTTCTTCAGGATTTTGTGAAAACTGACAATGTTTTCTTCTAAATTGCCCAACTCCAGTTTTTGCTAGGTATATCTCAAAATATAAAATGACTCCCAAGAAGAAGAAAAAACAAACATATTTACTACATGACAAAATTTCACACTTTGTTCCATGATGCAGAGAACATAGTACTCAACATCACCAACTCAAGAATAAAATAAATAAACAAATCAAACTTACAGCCTGTGCATTACTAGAAAGTGTATTTCAGTGTTCAGAATAGCATTAGCAACCAAGCCCTGCTCTTCCTAAGCAATGATGGACAAGTTATCTCTTCAGCCTTCCAGGTGCAATTTACCAAGCCTGCCAACTTTGAACATCAATTTATTCACCAGAATTTCTTTGTTTTTATTTATCATATTTTACTCCAGAAAGAAAGGGCTTCTGTATTTTTGAGTGATGAAGGACTCAATCTCATCATTTAAACTACATTACATACTTTGACATAAGCTATTTAAAAGTGCTTGTCCAACTCTAACATTTTGTGTATTTACAAACCTGCTCAGATTACAAAATCCAGGGATTGTGGAGATGAGGGTGCTCAGTCAAACAGGGCTGCAGGTTTGCCAGAAGAAGTCTGTCTCATACTATTTGTAACATCCGGTTTGCCAACATACTGATCCTGACATACATGCATAGTCAATGCATATTTACATTCAAATTTACCCAAAGTCAGGCCCTACAGTTTCTTGTATGAAACAGATGGATAAAAAAGGCACTGCTGAAAGAATTAAGGCAGATTCTGCTCCAATATACATCTTCAGAGACTCTGCTCTGGGGTTTTCAGTTTAACTAGAAAAAGACAAAGCCAAACCAATTTTATTACAGCTGTGCTGGTCAAAGAACTGTCACGGTTTAGATTCTGCCAGCAAGTAAATACCACACAGCTGCTCACTCACTTGCTCCCCCAGTGGGATGGGGAGAAGAATCAGATAAAAAAAGTTAAACTCATGGGCTGATTATAAGAAGAGTTTAGTAAGTGAAACAAAGTAAAATATAGTAACACAAATGTGAATAGCAACAATGATCACAATGATGATGATAATAATAATAATAGCGATTTAAAGGAAGAGGAGAAAGAAATAAACCCCCATAGAAAAAGTGATGTGCAATACAATTGCTCACCACTTGCTCAGCAATACCCAGCCCATCCCCAGTATTGGTCCCTTCTGGCTGTTGTGCTTTAACCCCAGCCAGCAGCCAAGCCCCAGGCAGCTGCTCCCTCCCTTTCCCGCTAGCGGGGTCAGGGAGAGAATAGAAGGGTAAAAGCCAGAACACTCATGGGTTGAGATAAAGACAGTTTAATAGGGAAAGCAAAAGCCACACAAGCAAAATAAAACAAGGAATTAATTCACTGCTTCCCACGGGCAGGCAGGTGTTCAGCCATCTCCAGGAAAGCAGGGCCCCATCACATGCAACAGTGACTTGGGAAGACAAACACCATCACTCCAAACATCCTCCTTGGTCCCTTCTTCCCCCCACTTTATATCCTGACCGTGATGTCATATGGTCTGGAATTTCCCTTAGGTCAGTTTGGGTCACCTGTCCTGGCTGTGTCTCCTCCCAGCCTCCCAGGCAGCCCCAATTTCCTCACCAGTGTGGTGGTATGAAAAGCAGAAAAGGCCTTGGCTCTGTGCAAGCCCTGCTCAGCAGTAACAAAAACATCTCTGTATCAATCAACCCTGTGTTCAGCACAAATCCAAAACATAGCCCTGTACTAGCCACTGTGACAAAAATTAACTCTACCCCAAGTGAGACCAGCACACTGGCCAACACCCACCCGAGTTTTCATACTAGAAGTGACATCCTGTAGTATGGAATATCCCTTTGGTCAGTTCAGGTCATGTCCTGGCCATGCTCCCTCCCAGCTCTGGTACAGCTTCTCACAGGCAAAGCATGAGACACTGAAAAGTCCTTGATTCAGGGCAAGCACAGCTTAGCAACAACCAAAACATCCATGTGTTACCAACATTATCCTCTTACTGAATCCAAAATACAGCACTGTACCAGTGACTAAGAAGAAAACCAAGTCTATTCCAGCTGAAAACAGGACTGAACACAAGCAAGGCAAGGCTACAAGGAGAAGCTCCACCATTTACTAGACCAGCAGTGTGGCTTCTTTCAGCTGTGCTTCAGACACAAAGAAATCTTCTAATGGAGTAGAGGTGGGTACAACTACTCAATATGGAACCATTATGTTAACCCAGATAGGCAGTTTAAGGGAAAAGGGGGCTCATAGTTGCAAGGGGCAATATGAGAAGAGCAAAGAAAAGAAGCAGTAAGGTCATTGCCACCTAGCAGGGACAGAGAGAGAGCAGTCGGGTGGCTGTCACAAGAATAAGAGAGAGTCAGCTGGGGCAGGAAACATTAAAATGGGTCAGAAAACCATTGACATGTCTATGCTCAGAGAAAGAGACTGGAAAGAAAGTAATGGGATTGATTCATACATCAAGTTGAGAATGAAATATTTCTTAAATCAAAACATAATGCCTTCTGCAAGCAAACTATAAATGGTCAATGATATATTTAAAAATTAGAAAAATAAAATTTTATGTGTATCTGACACAGGTACATAAAGCAGAGAACTTAACTACACAGCTCCAGGAGCCATCTAAGTTACGAAATCTTTCAGGCTGCTCTGGAAACAAGACTAACAGCATCATCTTCATCATTTTATGACAAGAAGCAGGAGGAGCAGCAATGCCAAGTAAGAATTTCGAAAGCATGATTTTTTTAAAACATGCTTGAGTTATATTTCTAAAGATGAGAAAATGAGAATCTCTCATATATTCCAAATTACTTCTCAAACATTAAACTGCTTATACAGAAATCAGAATCAATGGCTAACAAAAATGTGGCTTCATGTTCTGGAAAAAAAAAAGAACCAGACTTGTGAATGTGTTATCTTAAGATATTGAAAAATCTGGAAAGGGCACATTTTTGTTTATAAATAAATTTTCTCAGGTACTTAGATAGTTTATACTTACAGATTTTTCCAGCAAAGACAGAAGAAAATTACAGTAATGAGGAGACATGCCATGAAAACACTGGAACCTCCATTGTACTGGGTTCCCATCTGTGCTGTTGAGAATTTTAATACTAAGAAAAGATGAAACAACAAACCAAAGAAAAAGTATTTATTACAAAACAAACAAGGAAAATACTGTAAGACAGCTTATATTTTGTAAGATTGAATGTTAAAAAAATTGCTGATGAAAGATTGAATGTTTAAAACTTGAAATGGATCAGAAATCGAGCCACTGAACAGATGGGGACAGTCTTTGGGCATTGGAGGGGAAAGAAGGAAGTTGGAGAAGAAGATGAGGACACTGAGGCAGCACCAGCTCAGGCCTCTGAGCACTCGGTGAACAGGACTAAGACAGCCCTCTTCAGAAAGGACCAGGTAGGGCAAAGACTGGAGAGGCAGGGAAGTCATGGGAGGTATGAGAGAAGTGAAAAAATTCCTGGTAAGCAGATTATCTGTTCCTATCCTTCCTCTTCCTGGAGGAAAAGGAGAGGAACAAATGCTCCTGCTACAGGGCCTCCCTCCTACATTAGCAGCAGAGGTTCACTGCCTCCTGTCCCTCCCTGAGTCTCTTCATCTTTTCACACCACCGAGGTCCAAGTCAGTCACCGGTTGCTTTTCGTTGCCTCCAGTGGACTATAAAGGGCTGTCCCTGCCAAGACAATGTTCTGGCAGTGTTTAAAGGCAGCTCTGCCTAAGCAAAAACTTCTACCCCAGGGTCCCAAATCAGTGTAGCACCACCACTTGTTCAAAGACTAAACAAAGACAGAGGCTTTACCTGGCCTTCAAGCAACACCAGGACTGACCCAATCCAGCACCTTCTGTACCAGTGCCACAGGTACTGGTGTGTTACAAACAGAGTGCAAGGGGGGGTAGGAGGGGAGGAGAAACAAATTATAAAATATAATGAGATTCATGTGAAATTTATCCTGATCAGGATAAAGACAGAACCAAACAACAAGCAAAGATAAATAAGGTGACGTGTCTCCCGTGAGAGTTCTTTCGTTCCGTGAAATATCCCACTCTGAAAGCAAGAATCATGACTGGCAGATGCAGGTGTCGATATAAATGGCAGTGGCACTATCAGCAAACTGTGAGGAACTGAAATGTCAGAATGAAAAAGGAGAATACAGAGCACTCCTCAGAATTGTCAAGAGCCTTGCCTAACATCATTCTAATTGCTATCAAAAATCCTGAAAGCCACAACTGGGACACACAGGCCAAAAATAAAATCACAGGTAGGACCAGGAGCACCATCAATTTTAGGTTTTGACCTCCAAATCCAAATTAAAGCATATAATGTTTTAAAATCCACTTCACGTAAAGAAACTGTATTTTTAATCTTGCCAAATTTAAGATCCATTTCACTCACCGCAATGGATTCCTTCCAGTCCAAAAATTAAATATTTGCTTTTGGATATTTGCTGAGAAAACACAGAGAGGAAGAGCTGCTCTATTGGGGTGAGAGTGGCTACCTCACAAGGTATGTCAGTTGTTTGATATTTCTTTATTGATGTGGCTCAGATTCCCCTTCTCTACCAGAGACAATTCAAACCTGTCCAAATCTGGCTCCGACCACCACTATCTTATATCACAGATTACTGTCTTCACAAGTAAATACAAATCCTTCTTTTTTTACAAAGAGAAACCTACTCTGTATCCTGCATAGATCTGGAGAACAGACAATTTCTGCTTACACAGCACGTGCCCTACTAACCTGCCTTGTCCAGCTATGAAAAGGTTCCTCCTTGCCCTTCTCTATCCTGCTTGCTACCACTCTTCAGCCAAAGAAGAAACAGAATGAATTTTAATTAATGGTGCTGGATTAATGGTAATTTACAACAAGTAATTAAGTAAGCTTTACTACTAGCACACATTTTTTACTGCACTTAACCATCCACCTCAGCAAAAATAAAAATTTGAGACATTCATCCTTGACATGGCACATGCAACTTGCAGGTTAGTTTGTTTTTTACCCTGTCTCGAGGACTAAGTACTGCACCCACTGTGAAGAAGATTCATGGCATAAGTTTTCATCACAGAATATTCTGCTCAGACACAGAGCAGCCACAGGAGAGTGCCCCATCTTGGTGGAAGCTGTAAGTTCATATCCATTCAGGTACATACAGGAAAGCAAACAGGAATATGTAATAACTAAGATGGTGATGAAATGTAGCTCCCTGTTTCTTAACAGATTCTCCTGAACTCAGAAATACTGTTACAGCAGCTGAAATTCCAATTCTGAGGAAGTTCAGTATTTGTAAAAAATATTTTCTCCATGTCTAGATGAAAATAAAAATTAAAAGAAATAACCACACCCAAAACCTACCTGTACTACAAAACTGACAATTACAAATGAGTCTCCATTCCCACTTCTTTTTTTTTAAACCAATTCCAGCATCTCTGCAAGTTACAGCTTAGGCAGCAACATCTACAGTTGAACTAAACCAAGACTGCTTATCAGGATTTCCATTAAAATAAATACAAAACAGGTATATAAGTAGGTACACTGATTTTCTTGGAATTTCTCACATACTTATTTAACAATGATCACACAGAAGAATTTATTACCTAAAATACAGCCTGTAGAGCAACAAAATCCACTCTCCAAACTGAACTGGAAAAATGTTCAATTTGCACAAAATTAGAAATAATACATTAAAATCTTGTTGCCCTTTACTTATAGAAAAATAAGCAGCTAAAACCAAGAGCTAAAAATGTAGAGATCTGAAGGACAGAACAAATTCTTGATTTACACTTGCAAATTCAGTAAAAAGAGTTAAAGGATGCTGGTCAGCCTGTATTTGTTTTCCAAATCATGAGATTGCATCTGACTCACAAGGACATGTATTTGATGATACCTTATCTACAGTTCTTCAGTCACTTAACTGTATCCTTTCAAGTACAGCTCAATTACCAATTGTTAGCAGTACAAATCACAAAACAAGCTGCCCTGAAACGAGAAGAACTAGACAGGAGCCTGACAGTTTTAAATGTACTTGCTTCATATTCACATTATCCATATTAACATGGCTATGAACTGAAATGTGGCAAGTAAAAATTATGATATGTAGATTAATAGCAGAATTTTCTAAAGCTTATAAAAATTAATTTTCTTTACTAGGGATTAAACTACAATACAATTAGGTCTTTAATGGGGAAAAAAAAAAAAAGGTTGTACAGAGCAGTACTCTAGTCTTTCCAGAGATTTCAGGTAATACTGGTAGCAGAACAAGTATTCCTATGCTTCTAATCGGTCAGGGTATTCTAATCAAAAGATTGTTCAAGTACAGGCTAAGCCTTACCTCAGAAACATGTACTTTAGAGTGTCAGTGGGGGTTAGGTGGTTTTTGGTGACATGCTTTTTAAAGAAATACACATCAATGTCATAATACTGCTTTTGCCGAGGCGGTATTACCTTTCTCTGGGGAGTTGTCATTAATGATACTGGCAATTTTTATTATTTTTTATCTTGGGGATTTACTAATGGAATTGCCCTGGTATAATAAATCTGAGCAGCACAGACCACACCTCACTTCTTCCATTTATAATTACAGTGTTCTGTTGAGAAGATACTCAGCACTGGGGTTTGAGTACTTGCTGGGTATTTTTTAATAGCTGCAGTGTATCAGGTGGAAGGTTCATTTTTTCATCTTAAACACACAAACAGTGAAGCATTTCTATATGAGAAGAGTTATAAAAGCTGTTACTTAGCAAGTAGTGACTCAACAATAGTACATTTGTACAAGGATGTTCTCCTTGTACAAATGTACATCCAACATCCTGAGAGGATCTTAATCCCTATTAAATGACAAGCTGCTTTCTTACAAGGGTTACTCCTTCCAAGTGAGTCACATTTTTGGCACCTTTGTTTCCAGCAGATGTGCCAATTGTAAGGTGCTTGCACTGTAAGGAGTAGCACAACCTTTCCATGCCAACTTTCAGTCTTTATGGATAGGCTCATTCATATGCAGAAGGCAGGTGTAGCAGCCAAGGCATTTTATCCCCCAGAAGCAATCAAAGTTTTCTAGCTATCTTTGCCAGTTGACTCTTAACTATGTTTTCTTAAGCCAAGCACATTTTGAGGAGAACAACTTTATAGTACATAGGTACGACTAAGAAAAGGTCTGAGCCCAACCTGACAGGTCAATCTCTTGCTTCCCCAATAAGACATGCCTTCCAGCAAAAGCAGGAGAAAAAAAAGGCAGATATTGATAGAAGAGTCAGATTGGCCCAACCATCTGATTCATGCAAGAGCATTGCAATGCCTGTGTATAGAAAGTCATAATAGATTTCTCACATAAATTATCTAGAAGACAGATCCATCACTTAGTTTTCAAAACAAGCAGAGCACTTCTGATGTCAATGTAATTTATTGCTAATTACTTTTGAGAAACTAGTCTTCTCTCCCTAATAAGCGAACTCCTGTATTCACTTATCATCTTTATGAAGTCCTATATCCATAAAAAGAACTTAAGCATTACAATGCCCTTTTATCCCCCACACTGAGATCCATGAAGGCCAGGCCCTTTTGCTATTAATACTGTTGTTTTTGTGCATGTCTTATTCCATTGCTTTGGGGTTTTAGCAAATTGTTATAAGAGACCCACAGCCTCTCCTTTTTTGCCCCTCTTTTCTGGATGAAGAATGGCTCACTCAGAGTTTGATTTCTTGCTATATTAAAACCAGCACACATAGGAAAAGGGGACTTTCCCAGGAACATCCAGCAGGCACTACAGGGAGGCTAAGCAGGGCAGGAATTCCAGTGAAGATTTGCATCTTCAGTTCCAGGTATCATTAAAAAATAAAGCCCAAATAAGCCCAAAATGTCCCAGCACCATCTTCCTGGAGAAGGCACCTGTGGGATGTGACAACACAGAAATGTGAGGTTTTCAATAAAAATATTATGCCCACCTGGCCTCAGTATAAGAAACTTACGTCATATGGAGATGAATGTGAGAGAAGGGCTAGAAGAAGGTAAATTAAGCATAGTAAGGAACTGTTACAGTGCAGATACTGCAACACACGTATCAGACAACAAGGCCCGTGGAAAAGAAATATCTATGGACCGATTCTTGCTAGATGTTTCAGAGAGATGTTTATTTCTCCAGCCGCATGGCCGGGGCTCTGCTGAGGAACTGCTCAATCCCGGGACCCGAGGGTCCTTGCCCGTGCAGGGGAACACAAAACAACCAACGGGGAACGAGGCTGAGCAGGGGCAGGGAAATCCCGTGTCTGTCCCCCCGGGGCCCCTCTCCCAGGACCGGCAGGGGAGGAGGGCCCCAACAAGGAACGATATTCATCTGCTGTAATGTGTTGAGTGCATACAATATATATATCTTTTCTGGAGAGAAATCTGTGAAGGGATAACTAAATTAATGGCTGGTGAAAACAAACTGGCCCTGAATAATAACTGGAAATATTTTAATTAGATTTCTGAAAGAAACTCAAGTTCCCTTCTCTTTCTTGGACCATTTGATTGCAGTTTAAGATTACATGAAAAATTCATGCTCATCCTTCAGTTTCTGTTTGCAGAAAGACCAGTAGCTCAGGCAGTGAACAGCAGGCAGTTCTCAAGATTCACTCCAGGGGCAAATTCATCTCACAAGCCAAAATTTAACTCTTGGCTAAGTAGCTGATATTCTGTAAGACCACCACATAAAGACACACGTAACTTCAAACATCTCAAATTCCCCATTAGGTCTGCCATGCTGTTCTGCTGCCCAGATCAGGGCTTTTGTCTCAACAGCAGCCTCTGGCAAATGATATTTTTAAACAATTAACACATTTAACATCTTCTCCTTCAGATGGCATATTTTTTGAGTAATAAAATACACAGACAGGTCCAATAACACTCCAATCACATTAATAAGGAAATCTTCATTTTTATGCAGGTTTTTATATCCCTCCAATTACTGATGCATAAGTGACTCCAGGTAAAAATCACAGTTGCACTGATTCATTTAAGTCCTTTCTAAGAAGCATTACATTTAGAAATAAACTTATCCTGTCTATCCAGAAACAGCAGGTAAAACTACAAAGTTAATGTGCAAAAGAAAACTTAAAAATCGCAAATGACTTGACAAATCTGCTTCGCAATTTTATTTTACACCACATTATTGCAGTTTTTTACAGGTCATTTGCCAAATCAAATTAGTCTGCTATATATTCTACAATCCACAATGTTTGTTCAAGGGTTTTATGCTGGAAGCTTCTGAATTTGTCCAAATTCAAAACAGTACACAAACACAAGCAAAAGTCGTTGAAAAAATTCAAGGATGGAGGATGTTTCAAAGGAACCTTTTTTTTTGTTTGTTTGTTTGTTTTGGCAGTCTCTCAAAAGACTCCATTTTCTAATCTCCCAGACATCAGAATTCAGAGAAATGTACTGTTAAAGAATGTTACCAGACCTTTTACACAAAAACACGGCCAAACACGGGCAGCATGAGTAAGTATCTGATATTAAGAGCACCATCTACTGACAGGCAGCACTTTGACAGCCCCAGCTTTTAAGGAATGCAGCTTTCTCTAAGAGGTGTGTAGTACTTTTCACATTTTCTTTCTCACCTGCCCTATCTCATCTATTACATTTAGGCTGTTCTCCTGCTTGTGGATCACCAGAGCCCAACTGCTCCAAGATACAGTAGCACAGTCAACCCTTCCACCTTCCCATTTCTTTCCCATTTCACTTTGTGACTGACTCATCCCACATGGAGATGATTACATCTTGTACACAGCTGCTATACCACCACCTTATTGTTATTACCAGCTGTTTATGAGGACATTTCCAAAACCTCCTTAGGCAACAAGGGTTTTCCACTAAAGTGAAAAACTTCTGAACTGTCCCTAGATGAGAAGCAATCACCTCCTTTGAAGGTTTACTTCATGCAATGAAATATCCTTCCATGTTGTCATGGAGAAGATGACATGGAGATCGAGGTTTCTTCCTCACTTTTATCCTGCTGCTGTTTTATGTCTTTGAACACAGAACTATAACGTTTTATTATTTTTCTACACAAAATTATTAGCAGATGCACAAAAGAAAAGGCTGCTTTTTGACAGACAAGAAAATATTATCAATATCCACAAATTCTCTTGGCTAGTATTATCACAAATAACCTCTAGAATGTTATCTAACATCTTGATCACTTCTAAACACAGGCATAATACACAGTAAAGATGCTCTGAAGTACTCTGGCACATTTGAAAGTACTTGTTAGCACTATCACAATTACTTACCATGTAAGATTTGCGTTACAACACTGTAAGAGCTAAATCCTTTATATATATATCTATGCTTCAAGGGAATAAAAACAGGAAATCAGAATAACTTTTCTAACAAATTCAGAATAACTTTTCTAACAAAATTCACTGGTCTTAAAGACTTTCACAAATAATCATAAAAGCCACCTGTGATAATTAATTTCAAAAGCGAAAGTAGAGAAGAAATATTCAATAACAGACCTCAAGCTCACCACTGACATTCTTATATTTCATGCTGATTCCAAAGGTCAATGAAACTCAATTTACTGTTCTTACACAATAATCCTTGTCAATCTATTCAGACCAAGATTAAAACAACTGATAGGAGCTTTGCTAAGGGAGAGGCTGCAGTCAATCTGCTTATATATGTGGCAGATTAAGAACAATTAACAAAACTATGACAGGAACTTTCTAATAGGTAGGATAGTTTCAAGTTCTGCCTTGTTTCGTAGTCCTACTTGCTTGTCAGCATGGCAGCTTTAGTCTTCTTATGTATTTGCATGCAGCAGCAAAAATTTCCTGTTTTTACCTCCTCCTCAGTTCTAAGATTTATAAATACAGTGGGATATTCACACTTGTCCTAGAAATTATTCTTCCTTTGCACTATATTTCATCCTCTGCAGTCAAATTCCCTCTTGCTGCACATAACCTGCTACCTTGTCCAATCTCCATTGAGCAGCCACTATCCCTGCAGGCAGACTATGCTTTCCTTGGCTTTTTCTTTTCATACCTTGAGCTCAATCATATATTGAAGTGTATGAGATGGATAATTTCACTGTTTCCCATTATATTGTTTACATAATTGTAACACTGGATGCACAGGGGTGCTACATTTCTCCAAATAAAGAATACTTGCAACGTTTCACTGTAAGATCATCCAATTCTCATCTCTTCTGCATTAGGAAAAACTGAAGCATTTGGTAAAGATGGTTATATGGTGTAAAATCAAAATACATTTGGTTATTAACATTACTACTCTTAGATTGATATCCCCTGTTCCTCCTCCCAATCTGATTCAGTCACCCACTAGCCCTATTTAGATTGCACTTCCACAGAGTTTCCTCTCAGCAGCAAAAGCAGCAAAGCAGTACTCTCCATAACTACTGCCAGCATGGCAAAGTGATTAAAATAAGCCAAATTAACAAGGAAATGTTGCCAAAGGGGACAGCTCTCACTGGTTGCTCTCGATCCACCAGTACAGAGTACTCTATTGCTAATAAAAGCCAAAGTGAGGTAATTCAGGTGGATGACAAAATGATCAACTCACTGAAGTCAGAGCTGAGCTGCCAATTCAATAAAATGAGAGCAAGTAGGGGCTGGGGACTGAAACGTGCTACAGCACTAAATGCAGTGCTCCATCATCAGCTTAGTTCAGCTAGGACCGACTTCCATTGCATCCTGTCTCCTCTCCAGTCTTGTAGAAGTCTTTGTAAGATCCTGAAGGGAAGCAGGTTTGTTAAAACAAAACAAAACAAAACAAAACAAAACAAACTCCAGGAAGATATGAACATGACAACACAACAATCCACAAATCCAGAACAAAAACCAAACCATGGGAGAGGGGTCTGAGAGGAAGAAGACGATGAACATGCAGAAAAGAGTTAAATAAGAATTTCATCAACAATGACCCAGTTTTATTTGTCATCACTGTGCCTCGCATAGAGAAGCTAGCTTAATTTTCAAATTCAATTTCATCTGTTCAGTTTATTTTGTGGTTTTAGAAATCACTTACATTTTGCACAAAATATCGTAGAGCACAATATTAGCATGCACTCTGGTGTGGGCTTTTTTCCCCCAAATGTCAGCCCTGCTCACATAACCTGACTACACAGTACAGTATTCTTTTTTGAATGAAAAGCTAAGACAAATTCCTTTCCAATTATACTTCTTTTTGGCTTATATCAGCATTCTTGTGTCCTTTGGAATCTGGAAATCAGAGCAGGGAATAAAAGGTCAACAGGAAAAAACCCAAACCAAAACGAAAAAAACCAAAGCCAAACAGAAAGGTAGTATCTTACACTGGTTTCTTCCCAGCAAAAGGCAGCAGGCACAGTACATAAAATGGACACATGCAACTAATTGAATTTCATCTGAATTTGACAGTTTAATCAACATGCTGAACACTTCCCTGATGTAAGCATTTTATTTGGCACTGTTCTTTATTTTTTTCTCCCCCTAAAAAATACTCTTTAAAAACTAAGACCTTCAACAGAGAGTAAGGGAACATGAAACAGTGGCTAGGAAAAGCAAAGCTGGTAATTATTCAGGAAAAAAACTTTTCCAAAATAATCTGCTACCAGTCACCATGGACAATTAACTACAGTTTGCAAGCCACAAAGTAGCCTTCCCTACAGAAAAAGAAATCCATGGTGACAGTTAAATAAGCATGAACCTTAACAAGCACTTCAAATTCTTCTTCTACAGTCAACAATTAAGGCTTCAAGAAAGCTTAGTACACTGAAGAACAATCTCAGTTTTCCCCATCAACTTCACACATTACCACCTAAGGCTGAAATGTTGACAATTAAGCTATTTGCTCTTCCTCAAACCTAAAAAAAATGCAAAAATTCTTACTAAAAGAGAAGTAAGTTTGAGACAGTCTTACATCTGAAGGAGAACATATTATTGTGATAGCCTTTACCTCCAGAAAAAGCTTTTCTATTTACTCAATAAGAATATTGATTATTTAAAAATACATCTTCAAACCTATCACAAGCTTTATTTAGATAAAAGAGTGTATTTTCAGCATAGGTGTGCTGAAGTTCAGTCACATCTACCCTTTAATAAAGAAAATACATTCACAACATCTTTCACAATCTAAAGCATACTGCTAAGATTGAAAGCAATCAGCCTTGAATGAAAGATGGATTAATAGCAGTTCTAAAACCATTAGGTACAGACTCTATTGTCATGCTTTTGTTTAAAGCAAGGAAAAAAAGGGGAAAAAAAGTAGAGTGTCTAGGTCAGTAAAGTCATCAGTAGTTGATGGATGCACTTACAGACATCAGAGAAAAAAGGAAAACTGGCAGAACATTATACCCACTTATGAGATTTTCTACGTTAAAGATAGAAAAAGGCCTCAAGATATGCAGTAACTCTACCTTGTTCGGTGCTGAAGGTTTTCTATTTTTAGATATACATGTCAAAGACACATTTAACCCCAAAAGTGCAGCTTGATGCATCATCACAACATTAATTCCTACACATTGGCAGAATTAGAAATATTCATTCTACCAAGTATATCTTCTGGCAACATTCCCTACCAGTAATAACTGTGATCTCTGGGTAAGGAACTAGGAGGTAAGGGAGATGGAAGAATTGATGCAGACCATTTAGTGACTGCTAGCAGTTGTGTGAGCAGGAAATGCAATGTTTAGATTAGCAAAAACAGCCAATATAACAGCTTCCTGTAACCCAAAGAGCTGCCCCTCTCCCCAGCAGCCAGGGCTGTACACTCTCGCTGCTTCTACTGTTGCAGCTCTTGAGGTTCCAAGAAGGGTCACATCTGTGAGCTGCTGAGGGACTTGAGATGGGCACAGCTGCCTCCTGAAACCCATGCTGAGCTTCTCCCATGCACACTCGCTGTCAGACTGGTGGGAAGCCCTAAGCAGATTCTGCTGGTTATTCATTCTGAATCAGGCATAGATGGTGGGGTTCAGTAGCACTGCACCACAGGGATGAGGATCAGCATCTCCCATTTCAGGAAACAGTTTGCAAAGCAAGATTGAATAATACATTGGTCTTAACTGTTGTAGCTAACCCTGACTCAAGTGAACTCTTTGCTCTCCACAGGAGTGTAGAGGAGAAAAGACACTCCTCATCTAGGCTCTAGGGGTGACAAAATCAGCTTTACCTTGGCAGGTAAAGTGGAGACTGAACTGGCAGGAAGGAGATGGCTGTGTGTCAGTCTATAGGGTCTGACAAGGATGGCAGACTGAAGATGGCAGCTGGAATATTCAGAGAATAAGAAAACATCACAGCTTTGCACAAACAGAACGAGAGACAGTTCAAAAGCTAAAGTAAGTAAATAGCCTAAAAGGTAATCTCTTTTCCCTTCTTAAACTGTTGATTTGTTGATAGAATTGGATTCACATTCCCTAATCTCTAAAAGGGAATTTACGTGTCATGTTTCATGCCACATATCACCAATAGTATTTGTCTTTTCCAAGTGTTCAGGAATACATTCAGTGCAGGTAGCTCAGTGAGCAGATGCAGTGAGAGCTGCAGATTGAGCTCTGGGTGGCAGGAGCCTAAGGCAAGAGACTGAGAACTGGCACTGACCCTTTGCACAGCAAAGGGCCCAGGGACTTGTGGCACCAGCAGGTGACTCAGAGACACAGCAGGAGCCAGTGACTCAGCAGGAAGACCCCAGACTTTCCAGCACTTAGACCATAAGGATAAAAAACCCAGGGTTTGCTTTGTTTGGGGTCTTTCCTAAGAGGCAGCAGCTCAAATTATCATTTTGTTATTGCAACACGATTAAATTATTTTAAGGATCTGGATGTCTGAGACTCTGCTATGGGAAAGCCAAGGTCGAGGCAGTAAGGAAACCTTGTCTGACCATCTCAGTGTGGGGGGGTGTGGCTGTGAAGGGGCCGTGGTCCCAGCTCAAGTGGTGTGAGTGTTATTCCCACTCCAGTGGCACCTGGATGGTCAGATAGGAAAGTTGCCTCAACACAAGTGCCAAAGGCCTCAGCTGCACATTAGCACCTCCCAAACTCAAAGAAACATGCTGTTGTACTGCTTCCTCACTCCACCTGCCCTCACTGCACACTTGCAATGCTTCTTTCAGTTTAAGAGTCTGCCATACTTGGACATCATTCTCAGTTTTGAACTAACTCTGCAAATTCCCAGAGCAGGTAATGACAATATAAAAGCACACCATCAACATAACTAGATGCACAGAAGTACCAGAAGTAGGACACAGGCACTTAAAGCCATCCCCAGGCTGAATCACTATATCAAAGTTTCACTTAATGGCATCACAGCCAAGGAAACCCCATGCTACTTACAAGTTAATTGGTCCAAAAAACTAAAGAGGGAAAGGGACGAATTGTCTCTCATTGTACACAACATTTGCCTTATATTCTGCTTGCCCCACAGATGATACACAGCTTCACAGAAAATGCATGCTTTAACATTTGGGAGTTGTTTCCCTGCTCCCTGCAGTGGCACATCAGCAACACAATAATCTGCAGTTGACTGTAGAATACAGATAAAACCAAAACACTTCTGACTGAAGTCCACATTCAGAAACAGCTAAAAAGAACTGGTATTTGCAAAGTATGAAATGAAAGAATACTGAAAATCCTCCCTGATAACAGAGGTCATTATTGTTGGCATTTCTGCAGTGCCTAGAGGCCCCTCCAAACAGCAGTTTACATCAGTCTCCATCCACCAAATAGTTCCAATCAAAACTAGAAGCATGAAAAAGACAAAGCACCAATGCAAGCTTCTACCAGTACCCACCATGGAAAACAGATTAAGAATCTGTTCCATGGAGAGGAATGGGAACAGGCAGCAAACATATTGCTGCATTTATTAGACTCAGACAGCCTGACCTGGCCAATCAATTACACGTACATACACATGCAAAAGACAAGATTTCGTTAGCAAATTTATTCCAGATCTCAGATTTCTACTGAAACAATAGTTTTAACTGGTCCTAGTTATCAACATATATTTGGGTAAACTGAGCCAGAGAGCAAGAGCTTCACTTCTAGAGAGGAGCAACAGGCTTCTAAAAGTCCAAGACCAATTAAACAAAATGGGTAAAAATAAAACACACATACTCCAATAATTTGCTTTTAATCCAAAAGATAAGACTTTTTTCCCAGATTACACAGTATTTTCTTGCCAGAATATCACTTTGAACATAACCATATATATATGAGAGTAGTCTATCCTAATTGTTCCAAGTATGATTTTTGAGGTAAATGCAGCTTCTGAAACACAGTCTCCTAACGCAAGGTTTCAACTCCATCAGACATGGATAACCATTTCAATACCAAACGCAGAGGCTGGTTAGCCAGTAAGGTAGAGGAAAGAATCAAGTTTGAGATCCAAACCCGAAACTCAAAGTGTCAAAACAATCCCCAAAATGTAGACAGCTTCATGTGAGGGGTGCTCACTTCAGACCGAGCCTGATTCCTCTCTGTGCTCCTCTGTGCACGCTGACTAGACTCCACCAAATGTAAGAGGAGTTTACATACCTAGCTTAGACAAAGACATGCAATTTCAGTTGCCTTCATCAGCAAACTGAACTCTACGAATGGAACTCAGGGAAAGACAGACCTCACTGCCCCAGGCCACCCTTTTCCAGACTCTTCAAATAAAATTCCTTCCCTTTCTAATGCTGATAACACAGGAAACTCCTTTCACATATTATCAAGGCTACTACAGTCGCACACTCTTTTTGTGACTGTGACACTTCTCACTCCCAGTGCTCCACAATTATGTTATTTTTCAAAATGGAAAGGACAAAAATTCCCACTTGTAGAGAAAGGTGGAGGTGATTCTGCCACTCTACTCCACTCTGGTGAGGCCCCACCTGCAGTGCTGCATCCACCTCTGGGGTCCCCAGCACAGAAGGACATGGACCTGTTGAAGTGAGTCCAGAGGAGGTCACCAACATGATTAGAGGGATGGCACACCTCTCCTGTGAGGAAAGGCTGAGAGATTTGGGATTGTACAGCCTGAATCAGAGAAGGCTCTGGGTGACCTAATTGCAGCCTTCCAGCACCTGAAAGGAGCCTACAAGGAAGATGGAGGAGACTTTTTACAAGGATATATAGTGACAGGACAAGGGGGAATGGCTTCAAACTGAAAGACAAGAGATTTAGATCAGATATTAGAAAAAAATTCTTTACTGTGGGGGGATTGAGGCACTGGAACAGGTTGCCCTGAGAAGTTGTGGATGCCCCACCCCCATAAGTGTTCAAGGCCAGGCTGGATGGAGCTCTGAGCAACTTGGTCTAGTGAAAGGTATCCCTGCCCATGGCAGGGTGGCTGGAATGAGAGCATCTTTATGGTCCCTTCCAAAACAAACTGTTTTGTGATTTATAGCGACTACAGCAACTGCCAATCAGTTTTGTTCAGAAGTGTCCAGCAAACACATGAGGCAGATTAATAAACTGTTATAACTCAGGTGAAATACACCTTTTGCAGACCTGCGCTGTCAACAATGGAGCATTTTCCATTTTAAAGGCTAAATTTGTTCTATAGTACATTTTGTAATCCCTCTAATCATAACACTATTATTTTCTTGACCAGGGAATTCTATATTTTTCTGTCCCCAACAAGGCAGCTGTGTCATTAAAATACTGCTTTAATTTTGAAGACCTTAAAGTAGCTTCAAAGTGGAAGCAAAGGGTTTAGACAGCTTTGTGAAACAGCTTCACAATGAGGCAAGCAGCAGAACTGGCACTGTAAGTACATCATGCATCCACAGGCTGTACTGAATTGCTTTTTCCTCTAAAAGCTGCTCCATCCTTTTATCTACATTTCTTTTTCCCCGAAGTGAAGTTCTTTTAAATAAGGTGTCTGTGTCTACAGTATTAGCCATCCCACTTATTACTAGAGTACGACCACAGCTTTTTACTGCTTACGTTTGCTAATATGTACTGCAATTGCTGCTCCTTTTCACACTAGTGTAATGGGAAAGAACACAAATTTCCCATTGATAATTTTCACAGGACAACAGAAGCCAGACCAGACTACACTTCCCTCCTTATGCTCCCTCAGCTGCCTCTTTGTAACCATCTGCTCAAGGCAGCCCTATACAAGGACTGGCTCCCTGCAGCAGAAGCCCCCTCATTGCTGTGCATTTGTGCAGCCCTGAGCACAACTCAGGGTCACAGACTGCACCACTTCCCAGGGGCCAACATCCCAATGTCCTCCACATGCAAGCACTTGTGTGCATGCAACTACTGAAAATGTTTTCATCCTTATTTTTTTCTGAAAGTCACAGTCCAACTGTTAAAAAGTCCAGCTGTAAAAAGCCTAACAGAAATTCTTCTTCCTAATATCACCTGATGGACTGAAGTCATAAATAGAGAATGCTTGTACAGGTGAACTTCATAAAGGCCCTTAGTTTGGAAAGTCAATCAATAGTGTCTTTGTGAATAAACTTCACCTGTTCTACTTATACTACCTGAAGAGCTAAGAGTTAGTCTGAGCTCATTATTTTGATTTCCTGTGGGGAGAAAAGCAGTAGGAAAATAATCCCACTTTGAGATGAGGGGCAAAGGAGAAGGACACAAATAATGATCCTTCCCACCTGCCCTTCCATTCCCTCACTGTCCTGGACAGAGTACAACACACTAACTTGTCAAGATCTCCCACTTCCAAATGGCTGCCATCAGGGCAGATGACATTTTTGACAATCCCCAGGCAGGCAGTCATTGTGAACAGAATGAACAGGAGAAGCCAGATCTTTCATGCTGAATGGAGAAACCTTGCTGTAAAAATGTGGGCCTCCATATTAAACTATTTATAGCAAGAACGGATGATACAACAATGGCAAAAATCATGCTACAACAAGAATACACTTGGATTTTGAATCAGACATTTGTCCTCCTGTGGTAAGCTGGCTTACAGGACCCCAACAGAAGAGAGATGTTTCTTGTTTTTCTTGCTCGTGAGAGTGTGGATTCTGAACTAAGCAGCTATATTTTGCCCTACAGGTAGGGTTACTTCAGCACTTCATTCACTCCAGTGGAATCACAGAATGATAAGAGAAGCATCACTCTCAGTGGCTTGAAATGCACAAAGTCACCCAGCACTGCTGTGTCACAGCTCAGGATAAGAGGTTTGTTCACTGCACAGTTCTGAAACTTCAGGCTTCAGCCAGAGGTCACAATCATGAATGACAGGCTGAGAGAGGAAGGGATGCATACGCATCAAACATTCCAGCCCCCAATTTACATGGATACTTCTAACTACGCAACACATGAAAAAGTCTATTGAAAATGAAGATAGAAGCAGGCACACTAATTACTGTGTACTAGTAATAATAATCACAGGATGAGACACTAGAAAGGCAGATTGCCCTGAAGTGTAATTATTTCAGCTATGTGATAGCAACATTTACCAAATATTTTTAAACCCACTTCAGACGTACTGTACACTGAGATTCTGTGCCCAATTTTGTTAGTCATAAAGATGACCCAATGCAGTAAGTGGTGTTTTGTCACTATTGCAGTCAGAGTTGGGAGAGGGGGAAAAAATCACATTCACACCGTATCTATTGACTTTCGTTGTGTTGATCTGATGTGGACCCTGGTAATCTGTTAACTACTTCTCCACAAAAGTAAGCTAAGAAAAGCAAACTATCTATCAGTAAAGTAACATTTCCCCATCCAGGGTCAGCACCTCACTCAGAAACACAATGAGATCTGCAATTCAAACACCCTGATACACAATTTTAAAATTTTAAAGCAAAATCTGGAGGAGTGGAACAGCCCAGCCGGGGTTTTGTTGAACCTTCACTTCAACAGAAAAATGTTTCTTAACTTCAGTCAGTCCAATCTGGGCTTTTTTTGCCATATCCTGAGGTCCTGTGGCCAAGAGAAGTCTCACAAGAGGAAGATAATAGGAAGACAACACAAAATGGCAAAACCTCACTGCCCCGGTTCAGTGGGCATTGGTGTTTCTCAAATGCAAAAAAAGGTTAAAAAAAAAAGGGGTGGGGGGGAGAGAGAATGGTTTGGGCTGGAAGGGACCATAATGATCATCTAGTTCCAATCCCCTGCCATGGGATCAGACTGCTTAGTCTGGTCACCCAGACTGGTCTAATATTGCCTTTCTCATCCAACCCATCTGATAAGCTTGACCAGACAGGATAAATATTGTGAAGCAGAAGCCACTGATTACAAAACTGGAGAATTCTTCTAGAAAAATACTTTTCCTTGTCTCTTGTTAGAGAACAGTACTGGGACATTTCTTTATTTAAATAACTGACAAAATTTTAGTATTTCTAAGAATCCTGTAACACCCCTATTACTCAAAAGCCTTACTCTTCTGCTTGGACTTTTCACCACACACTTGACACACTCCACGCCTCCCAAATACATTCCGATTGAGCAGATCCCTCCCAGGCAAGCCAGAGGAGCTGTTTCCACCCCAGTCAGTCCTGAACTGGGCCCAGTAAGCTGAGATAACTTTTTATCCTGTTGGTACTGAGTTCAGTCAGCCCTTCAGTGTTGTTCAATATAATTTTGAAAAAACTGGTTTTTTAAGAGAGCAAAAGCAACCAAAAGAACTAATGAGCAACACTGCAACAAAACATAGTCTACTGGTGACTATGTAGCACTTATCAACAGAAGACAACGTAAAAGCTTCTCACTTCTTTTACCAGTTTCTTTTCATAGTTTTCATGAACATTTTAAAGGACTGTTAATTTGTCTCTAGTCAGATAAAAAAAACCCCTGCAATTGCTAACACAGCATAAAAAGCCTAACAGCAGTGGTTGCCATTAAAAAGCCTTTAGTATTTGCTATTGCTGCTGCCACATAATGAGACAAAATGTGTCACCAGATATGCACACCTTACTTAGGGATAAAAACTCCCTGAATAAATAACCTCCTAATGAGCGACAGCCCAGATTTGGGTCTCACTCTCACCATTAACAAGGCTTTGTGAGTGCAACATGTGGGAGGCCTTCACAAAAGCCAATTCTGCTGTAAGAGATCATTTTCTGAACCTCCTTAGAAAAGCTGCCTTCTGTTAAAGTCTATACTCAGAGAAGTACAGGACTCCAAAAGTATAGCAAAACTTGTTAGTTTGTTTTTAACAAAATTCTACTCTGTGACTATGATATTAAAACCAAACAGATCAGACATAAGAGGCAGAAGTAGCATTTCAATGAAAAAGATAAGAATTCCAGAAGACACACATAATAGTGGTTAAATATAGGTGGTTAAAGAAATAATTTATATTTTTAAAATGTATATTAAAAACCATCCTTGCTTTCTCCAGTGAATTCTTCTGCTCTGTAAGTGACCACTCAACTGCCTGAATTGTTTTTATATACCATGAATGCTGAAAAATCAATTACTGATCAAGAAAATGTGTATATTGATATACATAAATAAAAAATGAAGCATTTTTACACTTCATATATTTTCCTTAATTTGTATTATATCCTGTACATTATCAGAGTCTGACTGGATTATGCACATCAGTTTAGCTATGAATAATCTTGGCCATTTTTGGACTTGCACATATTTGTAACAAGGTGGTTCCTTAGGGAACCAGCTGAGGGAGACTAAAATCATTGTTCCATTTTCCATTATAATTCTACCTCAGTCAGCCTACAAATACTAGATTCCATATTCATCAGGAACTTATTTATAAGTGATCCTTCACTGAAGCTATACCTTCTGTTGTCTGCATCCCAAATATACAAACACTTGTACTCCCATATTTATGTTACAGTAGCTGCATGAAAAGGAACTTTAAATCTGGTTGTAATCCATGAGTTACTACTGTTCTTTAATCCCATAGCTGAGGACGGAAAAAGAAGGACACACTTCATTAGAAAGAAGATTTTGTTTGTTTCTTTGGACAGCAAAACCAGATGTTTAAAGTGCTGGAAGTGGTCTCAATGAAAAATTAGAAAGCTGAAAGCAGGAACGAGAGCCTAGGAGGCATCTTAAATAATATTCAATACATTGCATTGCTTTGTGCAACACAGGTCTCACTACCATGAATATGAGGTATGTGTTAATATTATTTGAATATATAGGATTACAAATAAATCCTTTTAAAAACAACTGCGCAATGGAAATATAAAACAAATGGCTCTGCTCACGATGTTTTATTTACAATACTTCCTTGTATTCCTGCTCATCTTTCCACACTGTACATACATGATTGCATGGATGAAATTTCCTAGTGACAGCTTAATTCAACTCTTAAAGCTACACAAGTTAAAATCCATATTCACATTTTAGAGGATAAAGCAAAGCAATTTTTAAATTTAAGGCAGAGCAAGCCAGAAAAGACAGGCTACCTCAGGCTATAACATATAAATCCAGATGAAAAACATCACTAAATTAATGCACACATAAAAGACAAAGTTACTAACAAGGCAGCAATACATTCAGAAAAATATTCCATTCCATTTGCTTGATACTATTATGCTACGCTTATACCATTAAGCAAAAATTCAGTATGTTTGTTTGTTTGTTTTTAAACCTGAAGTGTGCCCAGTTTTCTCAATAAAGTTACTGCAATCAGATATGGGAAACCAATCGTTGATTTCAGTCCTTTGAGAGCTTCCCCTCTTACCCAGCTATCTCCAGCAAGGACAGCCTGTTTTATATCATCAGTCCAACAATTACAGCTCAAGACAGTGAAAACAGGCTCCCTTACATTAAATCACTGATGTATTTCACTCTGATTTTTCATTAGGATAAGTCTTTTGCAAGCAAAGACAAGTTTGATCTGACTATATTCCATGTCAACTACACACGAGCCCATTCTCAGCTGGGAGCCCTATTGCACCATTTAGCTTCTTCACTCCCAAGCTTGTAAGACCTGCTCCAAGTTTAACACACCTCCTCAGCTTTCAATATGGGGCAGATTTTCATCTGGTGATGTTGAAACATGAGCAGGGTTAGCTTGCCTTTGTGAAAAGCTGGGCAAACGCCTTATTAGCTGAGCTTTGTCTCCAAACGCATCCAAAATCTGGTAGTCTTGTAACCAAATGGATATTTCAAAGCAGTAAGCACAAACCTGTTCCCCAAGGGTTCATGAGAAATCAGCAAGGTGCTTGATAATTGACCACCAAGATTGCAAGTAGCAGGGTTTTTTAAATTGTTGTAAGCCTGTAATGGAGGATCTATTTTGATGCATTAAGTCAGAATGAGTTAAATTGTATTAATTTTAAACTAGGTATTTTAGATAAAAATCAGAATGGAGAATTCATACCAAGCCTTTATTGTCAAGGGTACTGCTCAAAACATGTTATGCTATTTTATTCTAAAAGTGAAATACATCACAACCATATGTGTATTATTTGTTGGATTTACTGTACTACTGGCAGTAGGAAATACTCCTATTTGTTCAGTCATTGAAATAATTTCTATTGCCTTTTTGAACCTGTAAAAAAAAAATACACTCATTTTATTTGCTTTAATAATTCCCCAAGTGTCAGATTCAGTAAAAACTCAATTCTCCTGCACAACTTACCCCCAAACTCCTCATTTTAGGCCTTTAAGAATCAAAAAGACTGAGATGGCTTTTAAATAATTTTAATTTTAAAGAATTTTAAATAATTTTAATTTTAAAGAATTTTAAATAATTCCCAGTTATTTTATAACATTCCATTATCTTTCCTTTGACCCTGAGACCAGCTTCCTTGGTTAGAGCCTTATGCTAGGAACGCCAAGCTTGTGGGTTCAATCCCCATACGGGCCATTCACTTAGGAGTTGGACTTGCTGATCCTTGTGGGGTCCCTTCCAACTCAGAATAGTCTGCGATTCTAGTGAAAAATGTATCTAATATGACAAATTACTGTCCTATACCAAAGTATCTGGAGTACACACATTCACTTGCACTTGGTTGTCATGTCTGCTGCACTCACAAAAGAAGTAGAAGCTTGTGAGTAACAACAGACACTACATTTGTTTTCAGAAACTCATCTCCGAACTATGTTTGTTCACTGTTGTATCAGACACAGAAGAACTGGCCTGGTATTTTACCTAAAATCAGTTAACAGTTTATTAAAATCAGTCACCCATATAAAAATCCACATATTCATATATCCATAGAACTTTCCTCCTCCTTTACCTGCCCCAGGCAAACAAAAAAAAACCCTCAAGAAAAACATTTATACCCATTCTGCTTGTTACCCAAGTCATTTGGAAAAAGAGTTTCCATAGTGCCTGAAAAAGAGAGATTCCATTATTTTAATTATCTTCATTTAGAGAAAAATAGAATAGTGCAATATCCAAGATGTGTGTGTGCTACAACTCCATAGCAGTACCTTGCTTCTGTAACACCCGCCTCCTCAGACTGATATTTTTACACCTTTATAAGAAATGCTTTTTAAGAGAAGCCAGGACTTCAGGAAGCCTGGATTCTTAAAGGCTCACCAAAACAAATAAGAAGGCAATCACACCTACCTTAGATATTTCTGGCTCCACTTGTCTCTTGGGTGACTCTTTTGACTCAGGCCCTTTTGGAGTACTAGTGTTCTTTACCGCAGGTGATTCAACTCCTTCGCCTTCAAGTTGCAGATTAATACCTTCTGTGGGGACTGGGTGATCAATACCATTTGGATTCAGATTGCAATGGATAGCTGGGAAAAAAATATGAGAAACACTGCTTTAGGAAAGAAGAATCCAATGTTTTAAACATTTAGCACAAACTACTGGGAAGTGCCATGTGGTAACCAGAGCTATGTCAGACCAAAGCAAATGAACCATCTGCACCTTGATGCGGATTCAAGGTGAGATATTTAAGAAAGAAAATGAGAGGAACGCAGCACTGTATAAATTTATTTAGTGCAGGCTACCGTGTGGAACTGTGCTCTGCTGGAGTCACTGCAGCATCCAAGACCCTCAACTTAGAGCTTTTACTAAGTATTCATCATTCAACCATACCTTTTTTCCTTTCTAGGCAAACTAGTTAAGGGTTTTCTACTACATTTTCAATTCCTACAACATTCTAGGTCTTAAAGAATGTGGAATAAATAAGCTGTGCACAAAAAATCAGCAAGTCAGTCTCTGCACAGAGTAATGACTTATCCAGCTGATTATCTCTCCCTCAGTCCTTTGTACCACTCCAAGTTACCACCTACACCATCCTAACAAGCAAAAGAGATGTACTCCCTGGGAGTATATAATGAGATGCAGACTAATGACAGCAGAATAAGGAAAGCATCCAGAGAAAAAAAAACCCAAATGCAAACAATACAACAGAAATGCCCATTTAGAACTATGGCAGTAGCTTGTTTCCTGCCCAAATTTTCACAGTTCCAGCACTCACATAGATAGTAGTGATTTTATAAATGTGTGGATCCTGAGGAAACTTCCCCTTTATGCAACTGACTTTTGCACTTATGTTCCTGCATAACTGGGCTACTTTTAGCGCTACTGGTAATTTAATGGTCCCAACTTCCCCTGTGTGCAAAGAACTTTGCTCAGATACTGTGATGCAATGTTTGACAGATCTGAGTAGAAACAATGTACATCCAAAATAAAAGCTGCCCTTTTACTCTTGCTTGGCTTAGAAGCAAAGGGTGGGGAGCTGGGGAAGAAATCAGAACTGCCAGTTTCTACCAGCTACAGATCAGCCCTTGAAAGCCTCTCACAGGAAACTGACTCAAGCTGCAGTGAAAGCAAAGGGTTCTTTAACTATAGCACCTTTCAAAAATCTATTCACCTTAAATCCTAGAGTCTTAATTGAAAACTTTGAGCCTAAGTTACAGCAATTCCTTGGTACAGAAGTAAAGCAGAGGCCAAAATGTTGACCTTTTTCCTTTGGGATCTTTAAAAACATCAAAATATTTGTAAAAGGTAAGTGATCTCTGCAACCACTACAATACCTACATCTGCAAGCCAGGGACAGGAACACCTCCTATGAAAACTTAAAAAACAATTTGATTCTGTGGTTTCTATTTACATCAGTGTGCCTCAAGACACCAAAAAATTCTCTCTCCTAGATTATACCCACCTACTATTATCTAGCTCCTCTAGATCACATTTACCTACCTGAAAGAAACAACTACTAACAACTTCTTTGCCTATCCTCCAGACCACAGAAAAGACAGATGTTATCCAGTAAGACCGACTATTTTCACAGCCCAAGGAAAATGAAAACCATTCTGTTAGTAACCAAATTAATTCCCTCCTTTACAAAAAATGTAAATGTATCTTAACCAACCTGTAAAAGTACTCCCAGCACACCCTGCTCCAGCAAGGGCTGATCAGCAGTGAAAAGACATTTGATACTAAATGTGATCCATAAAAATACTTCCAACTGTCTTCTGCAAGGATCTTGCCTAGCTGAATAGGAAGACTCCTAGAGACACCTTTGAAACCTTAACACACTACAGCAACATCCGGAAAGAGGCAGTTTTTGGCTGTCAGCCCAGTTCCAGTGCTCACCAAAGAGAAATTACATAGCACAGTGGGACTTAAAACTGCCTGGAAGAACACTGCCAGCAGCAAGTTTCCTGTGAATTGCAACTCCTCCCCTCCCAGTGCCCCCAGGCAATAGAGATTAGGGAGAAAGGTTGCATGGGATGAACAAGGAGGTCGTTGTTGGTTATGGCACTAATTTACCATGCATTAGAGGGAGCAAATGATACAGGTTTTGATAACATGGCAGCATGATGAGTAACCTTATCTCCTTCTGTGTATAACCACATGACACATTTGGTGGATGAGGGAAAGGCTGTGTATGTTGTCTGCCTGGACTTTAGTAAAGCCTGTCTCCCACAGGATTCTCCTGGAGAAATGGCTTTTCATGGCTTGGATTGGTGTACAGCCAGGTAAAAACCTGGCTGAGTGGCCAGGCCCAGAGAGTGGTGGCAAATGGAGTTATATCCAGCTGGTGACTGGTCCCAAGTGGTTTTCCCCAGGGCCAATTCTATTTAGTATCAACAGTCTGGGTGAGGGGATCAAGAGTACCCTCAGAAAGTCTGTAGATGACACCAAATCAGTTGGGAGTATTGATCTGCTGGAAGGTAGGAGGGCTCTACAGAGGAATCGGGACAGTCTGGAGTGATGGGCCAAGGCAGTGGCATGAGGTTCAATAACACCAGGTGCTGGGTCCTGCACTTGAGTCACAACAACTCCATGCAGTGCTACAGGCTGGGGAACAGTGGCTGGAAAGCTGCCCTTGGAAAAGGACCTGGAGGTTGACAGCGACTGAACATGAGCCAGCGTGTGCCCAGGTGGCCAAGAAGGCCAACAGCATCCTGGCCTGTACCAGAAATTGTGGTCAGCAGGACCAGGCCAGTGATTGTCCCCCTCTACTCGGCATTGCTGAGGCCATAGCTTGAGTGCTTTGTCCAGTTCTGGGCCCCTCACTACAAAAAGGACACTGAGGTGCTGGAGCGTGTCCAGAGAAGGGCAACAGAGCTGGGGAAGGGTCTGGAGCACCAGTCTGATGAGGAGCAGCTGAGGGAGCTGGGGGTGTTTAGCCTGGAGAAAAGGAAGGTCAGGGGATGGCTTATCATTCCCTACAACTCCCTGAAAGGAGGCTGTAGCCAGGTGGGGGTCTGTCTCTTCTTCCAGGTAACAATAGGGCAAGAGGAAAAGTCATCAAGTTGTGCTAGGGGAAGTTTAGATTGGATATTAGGAAAAATTTCTTTATGGAAAGGGTTGTGAGGCATTGAAACAGGCTGCTCAGGGAAGTGGTAGAGTCACCATCCCTGAAAGTCTTTAAAAAACATGTAGACATGGAACTTGGGGACACAGTGGTGAACTTGACAGTGCTGGGTTAAGGGTAGGACTTGATTTTAAAGCTCTTTTCCAACTTCAATGGTTTTATAAATTTATAAGCACCTGGATGGCTTAAAAATGAAATAAGTCACTTGGCAAGATGCTGCTTGACCCTTAGCCCATCATGCATTCAAGAGTAATGAATGCTAGTGCTTTTTCAGCAATGCTTTTTACTGGGCTCCTTCAGGTTAGAAAAGAGGAAAAAATGGAAGAGGTTGCTAGCAATTGCATAGATGCCCACTACCTTTTAATTGAAAACAGGCGAGTGGTTCAAAGAAACACAGGCTGCCTCAGGGGACTCTTCGAGAGTTGTTAATATTGGGAGGGAGGGGGAGAAGTGGGGAGAGACAGCTTTTTTATTTTCTAGGGGTATTTATTTCCTAAGGAGAATAAGAATCTCAGTCACTTGGCAAAGCTTATCTTTCTTTGTCATGACACATCTTCAGGTAGCCAGCTCTACTACTTTCTTCTAGTGCTACCTCCAACCCTCAGCTACACAGAGAAGAGGAGGAAGGAGTATTTGCTTGCATGGGTCTGTTACTTCCTGTTACCACACAGAATACCTAGATCCATCTTCGTGGCGGACAGAGGTGGAGCTCCTGCCTTCTTTTAAATGTCAATACAAACCAAAATTGTTCCCTTTCAAGATTTGTTAAAAGGCAGTGAAAGAGATCAATGTTTGGTCAGTAATTTATTCTTATCTTAAATCCATACCTTATATAATTTTAGCTAGATTAGGTCAGCTCTAAACTCAGGATCAACTATCAAACCTAATGGGGCTTGGGGGACTGACAGCACCCAGGGCTAGCATCTCATAGAACTGAGCCTAAACAGCTCTTAGAAAATAATCACAAATCACTAACTTTACCACAGCCCAAGTGCTCCGAACTCTCTTAGCTGACATATCTTAAATCTCTTTTAGGACTTAATAGCATTCATCTGGAAAAAAATCTTCCTACAGACAAAGTAGTTTCTGGCTAAAATATTGTCCAGACCATTACTCCTCCTTGCCTGCGTATTGGCTAATGCTAGCTCATCCTGCCCTCTGCATTCAGACCATTTTCCCACACTACTGCTTTGACAATATCCCTACTCCCTCAGCACCTCTTCATTCTACCAAACTACATCCACCTCATCAGTCCCAAATTTTAACAGTACATCAAGACAACAAACACTCTCCAAATCAGCTCATAGTATCCAATACCAGCAGTATCATTAAATTTTGAAACAGAACCTCTTCCAACAGTCTTCCATACAATCTCGATACTCATGTATCATCCATGTCTCAGTAATACAACTATTCATCCAGTTTCAGATCACCTGGATTCACCTTTCCCTGCTGAAAACCCCGCCTCAGTTGATTAATGTCATGTCTCTCTTCATGGTCCTCTAACAATTGTCGTTCAACTTGCATTGAAAGCTTTCTGTGGTGGGAACTTGTTTCCTTTTGTGGAAGGAGGGTGGATGCTCTGTAGAGCTCTGACTGCACAACAAGCACATAATGAATGGCACTGGCTGACAATAACACAGATCCACAGATTACATTTATGAAACAAACTATTATTTAAAACAAAGGTACTTGAGTACTCTTGTACTCCTAACCTAATGGTAGAGAGGAATCTAATGGAAAATATCCTCTTTTCCAGAACTTAAAGAAAAGGCTGCTGAGATCTGCCAGGTTACGAGAGTGAAAAGCTCTGTCAGAAGAACAGTAAGTGGAGCACCCAAAATGGAAAAATGACCCCATATCTGTTCTAAAAACTAGGGAAATTAATGCAATACACAGTGTACTTTTTACATACGGTGGAACACAAGCTCAAGTCCTTTCCATGTATATGGAGCAAGATAATTTGTTGCCCTGCAGAAGCTGGCTGATACATGTGAGCCAGTTCCATGCCCACACAGATCCTTACAGGGTGCGCATGCATTTGGACAGGAGAGCTCGCAGGGCAAAAAGAATGCTCTGCCCCCCCTCCCTGCCACCACCTTCCTGCCATGCATGCCTGCCTCCCAGATGGCAAGCAGCCAAGAGACAGCTTGTCTGAGCATGCTTGATGGTACACAGAAGTTACCAAGAGCCATCCTAAGTTACTGGCATCTGGGGCAAGCCTTGTCTTTTCCTAGAGGGTACTCTGTGAATCCTGTCTGGAAAAAAGCCTGAAGGCACTCTTCAAAACACAGCCTTGATATATCCAAATTTTTGCATGGGCAGATGGGAAGTCTTTGTCTCTCCATCTGTAGGCTCAAGGCTTAGCAGATAAATCTATGATCAATCACTACCTCTGTGCACTCCCTGCCTACTGTGTCAAACATTTCGTAACTATGTGCTTCAGTGGGAATACTGCTGGCTGCTTAATATTTTAAGCAGATCAATTAAGGCTACATTAAAGCATATTTGGCAAGTACTTGAGTTACATGCAATAACAATTGTTCTATTCTAAAAAGTGATCGAGTAAAAATAGCATCTTCTTACTCATGTGCCCTGTTCTGCATGCATCATAGTCATATGCTCGCTTTTGCTATTCAGACACAAAAAGCAGGCACAGGAGATACCCACCCAACCACTAACAATCCTTACAAAACTTTCATGTGTCAAATACTGGCAAACTTGCAAGCTCCATTTTACGTATTCATTCCACAGACTTAGCTGCACAATGCTAAGAGGTAAATCCATACAATCCACCTGCTACTCCCACCATAAAATGCCACACTGTTGAAAAGGACAGACAAAAGTTCATCCATAGAGTTTGAACACTAACAAACTCAGGCTGGACATAGCAGGAACCTTACAAAAAAGGTCTAAATATCTCTTTTCAGTCATCTCAGTAGTCACAAAGATTTAACAGGTATTTCCAGGGCAAAAGACCTTTGGACAGCAGCTCTCACTGGACTTCTTCCTTCCATCTCTTGCCATTTCTTTGTCAAAAGCAAATCAAACCTCCAACCACAATAAATTTTGCAGTCAGCATTTTTAATGAGAGTTCTATACACTTCCAGATGCTGCATTTCAATCCAGAGTAGTCAGACAGCATCCCTGAGGCTTTTTGCTTGCCTTTACTCACAGTCTGCTTTACCTGCATTGATTAGAGAGGAGACAGTCACACTGAGAATACTGAAGTCTTTTTCAGATTGAGATGCCTCCTCACACTGACCAAATGAGCAAGACGGATCTGCACTGCAAAGCCCTTCTTGTATTTCAAGAAGCTTATACTTCATTAGTAGCTCTGCATATCCCTAGGAAACATGGGATTATTTCAAAGATGTCTGACCTGAGCAGTTAGTACCACTTCTACACTAGTAAAAAACAAGATTTAAAACAGCGAATAAGGATGGCTTTAATTTGTACTATAAAACTTAGGAGTATTTTGACTACTTTGTCTGGCGGCAATTTCTTCCACAGTAATGAGTTTCTATAACTCCTATGGATGGTCCATCTGCCTCATCAATCAGCTTCTAGTTTTGAGAAACAGTCTAGCTTTTGCCTAGCAGACCTACTTCTCCATGCAGACCTCTCTCCACCTAATGTAAATTTGCACAGTTCCCCCAATACATCATGTTGGACCAGCTGAAAATGCAGTCCAAGTTTCACATGAATACAATCTGCTGCTTATGTTGCAACCTAGTAAATATTGCTGGCAACCTGCTGAGCTAGTAATTTCCAAGATTTTGCCCGCTCTGTTCCTCAAACTTGTCTGTCTAATGGCCACCAAATCAGCAGCATTCACACAGAGCAAAGAAGCCCAGCAAATCAGTCAGGACCTTTTCTACTTCAGTACAAATAACATGAATTTATCACAAGTTCCTGTAAGGCTGAAATCCCAAAGCACTTAACTGAAGTAATATTGGTGTCTAGCTATCTGCTTCTGTTGGTCAGCATCAAAAAGCAGCATTAAGCAATTACAAACATGCTGTGCCAAAAGGCAGGCCAGTACTGAGCTGAGGAGTGCACTGTGACCTGCTGCTACTGATGAGCTGTACCCGTAGCTTTGAGTACAAAGCTCAGATAGACACAGGCAGCAAGGCCTGGCAGACACAGACACACACCTGGACCTGCAGGTCCCTCCAGAGAGTTGCTTGTCTTTCTAGCTACTCGTTATCATGACTACTAATCATTAATTAATCAGTTTAACAAAAAAGCAGGCTTCTTACAAGAATTTTACAGTCAAGTCTTTGTTAAAGCAGTGGGACATGCCCAAGAGTGGGTGGTATCTTGAAGGGCAAGAGAAGTGACAGCTCAGCAACAAGGAAGTGGACATTGAACCAGTTCAAGAGGGCAGGAAGGGCAGAGCAAAGCAGAGACAGGTGTAGGAAGGGGATAGAGGCAGAAGGGGATAAAGGGTTCAGAGGAGGAGCGTTCATTTTAGTTTGTAACTGTGACTTGTGGGGCTTTTGCCTTTTTTATCCCTTTAGAACTATTATCAACAAGAAAATTTAAGGTAACAGCATTCCTGAGGCAACTATCCCTGAACATCTCTAGCTAGGCAATGGGGTAGTCATCTCATGGTATCAAGCCAAATACTACTATAAGCCATTCACTCTCTCCAGAAACAATGAAAAAATAACCAAAACTAAAGCCAAAGAAAAACACAGAAAAAGTATGTTTTCTGAGACAAGCTACTACACTTCACATACATCTCTCAAACAAACTTCAGCTATAAGATGGTACAAAATCTTGTACAGCATCAGAAATATATCAAGAAACCAGAATGAGTAACTTAACACTTTAGTATCTGGAATCAAACTAAACTCATAATTTGGTTGAAGGCCAAACAAATCTTGAGTGTAGAGAGAAAAGACCCCTTAGTTCTCTACAGAACAGAAACATTATGCCCAGAAAAAGAAAGTCTCTTCTTGTATCGGTTGAGTTTGCCTTCGAAGACCCTCATCACACCAGGATATGTATGTAATTAAGTTTCTTCAGCTAAAAAATTTCCTTATGCATTTTTTACAATTTTCCTACTGGAAACTATTTATTTTATGTATGGCAATATCCACTTGACATCTCTTATTTCACAGACTTTAGCAAATGCTGTAAACAGTTTCTTTTACACCTGCTCTTCAGGAGACAGACTGCATGTCATCACTATGCTGATAGACCTTGGAGTCTCAGCAATGCAAGTTCAACCTTTATAACAGCAACAGGATTTCATGGTAAAAAGCAGACACAGTGACTGGACAGCCAAATTATTTCTGAAGCACTTTCTCATTCCTTTTCAATAAAGGTACACTTGATACAAGCAGCTCTTGAATTCACGCTAGCAACATAGGCTCATTGAAACATGAACCCATTCAGTGAATAAATAAGGCCAGGCTACCACAAATTCTGTACAGGTATAGATGAAGAGGAGAACAGACATAAGGGGACCAAGTGAGCTATGCAATTAACTTAAGAGCAAAATGGATCTTAGTGAACAAAGTAATAAAGGGCAGTAAGTAACATGCATCACATGCACACGAGAAAATAATTTAAGCTATGGATTAAAGTACAAAATAGTTGCTCATTTGTTTTGCAAACTAGTAAGTCAATAAGCAGGCTTGTGCAAGCATCTACAGAGATTCTCTTGAATAGTGAAGAACTCTGGATTTCAAGATTGTGAGATGCACAAAGTTGCATGCAAAGAGGGTGCTACAAGAGATAAGAAGTGTAAGTACAAAAAGCAAAGAAAACCAATTGGTGGATAGAGAGGAAGAGACCTAAAATAACTCTCTCACAAGGAAAAGTATTCACCATAAATTACAATTGTCAGTCACCAACCTACTTAGGCAAACTCCAAACTAGGTACCACTGCTGCCCTAAGAATTTCAGAGAGAATATGGAGAGATAAAAAAGAGTAATAAAGCACCTGGGTATGCAACAAGTCTTCATTAGTTGCACTGATCTTGGAAGAAACTTGTCTTGTAGTCACTGCTTAGAAAGTTGGCTAGTCATGCTTCACCACAAATTTTTTTTTCTGAGAATGCCTCTTTCTCAAGTCCTAACAGTACTACTATTCAATTCTATAATCAGCCAACATTAAATCAAAAACTTTTTTTAAACACTAAAGTACCTATCCAACACACACAGAACAGCTCAGACACACAGTGGTTAAGTCTTTATTATAGCATCAGAGGTGCATTGACCCACACACGCATCACAGATCTCTGCCTTTGCCCTACTCATGAAAGCTGGTGTCTGCTGAACATGTGGCACAGAAATGGCTGTGATTCAGCTGTCGATCCAGGCTTTATTTCTTGTCCCATGAATGATGCACAGTCATCAAAATGCAAATGAAAATATCTTTATTCATTCTCACTAGCATAACTAGTTTGCTATCTGGCAGTTGACTTCTGTTTTCAGTCCTGGCTTTCCCTCAACTGCCTAAAAGTTACCTCCCTTATCACTGTTCAAGGCTATCCCTTCCCTGGTACACTTAACTGAAGAGCCTGGAAACGCCTTCTTTCCTTCCCCCAGTAAAATTCTTCACCTCCTACTGCTTACTCATACCACTGTATCCTACTCGCTCTAGTACCCCAGATGATTTGTGTAGCAATGAACCATCAGCCGAGAGCACGCAGAGGACAATCTGAGAGAAAGCTTCTATTGACGCACATTACAATTCTCTTTCTTTATGTTTATGAAACAGCATTATTAAAAGTCTCTTTCTTGCTTTTACTAGGTTATGTGCAGAGAAGCAAATCAAATCAACCAAAATCCCCTCTGGGGGAAGAAAATAAAATTTAAAAAGAAAAGCCACAAAGATAGGGCAGAGAGCAAATGAATGGGGAATGGAGGAAAATAATAACTTGATTGTTCAGCTGAAGAATAGGAGCTAGCAAAGTTCCACATTATACAGAGATGGATAGGGCTGCACTAAAGACCAGCTAAAATCCTCACTGAGTGTCTTCCTCATACCCTTTTTTTTGTCAATCACATACTCCCTGCAAGCATATTAGATCATGTAATTGAATGCAGAGTTCACTTCAGCCCAAGTTCAGTCCCCTGCACACCTCCTTGCTTCATCCAGGAGGAGCACAAACTAGGGAGAATTCTTATTGTTTTAAGTAATGAACCTGCTCTTTAATGCCAAGTTTAGCTCATACTGCACAGAGAACATGCAGCTATTCACAGCAACTCCCTCACTCTTTCTGTAGTCCTTTTGCAAGAGGACACTTCTGGAGAGAGAAGGAGGACCCTATGCAAAGGTGAGGGAACATAAAACTTACTCAAGGCAGAAGCCACTGTGGCTGAGATCTGTAGATCTAATCTGCTTCAGCTTTTCCTGAAGGTCTCTCTCAGACCATACTTCGCCTCATTTATAGAAGTTAGTACAGGTGTTTCCAACCCTACCTGCTGTGGAGAATCAGTACTTTCCAGGATGGCATTTCTACAGCTGCAGCCTAATGCAGGACCCCTCCTTCCCCCAAATCCCATTGACCAGACAAAGCAGGGTTCCTCTTACAGAGCAGTATCAGTTCTTATATACTAGGAAAATGAAAGCTACATATCTTATGCATCATGACCCTGCCTGTTAACATTTTTATGGCTCAGTGCCTAATTCCCCATCTCCTCTCTGTTTCTGGGTTGTCCTGGCCAAATTTCCCTCTTAGCTACTCGATGCAAATCAAGTTCTTGTGGTGAGTGGAATTGTTCTGGACACACAGATGAGCTAGACTTTGTCATAAAAGTGATCAGGCTGGGTCAGACTAGAAGTCTAGCACTTTATGCCACTGCTTGAGAAAACAGCATGAGAGCAGGGCGTACATGAATTGATCCTTCCTTGGCACCTTAGGAATAACCCGCAAAGGTAAAAGTGCACTTCGGGAACTCTGTGTTATACGAAAAACTATTTCCTTTTTTTAATTTAAAGCACAAAACCCGACAGCTTCATCGTTCTGCCTTGTGACCTAGTTCCTTTTTCCACCTTCTCCAAACTATTCATCAAGGCCTAAGGATTCTCTCCATGGTCATCTCTTCCGAGCTGAAGAATCAGAATCTTTGTAACCTGCCCATCTCTTTTCCAAGCTAAAGAATGATAATATCTGTAACCTGCCTTCAGAGACCACGTCTCTGACCAACTGACTGTTCTTTTCTGTATTCCTTCTAGTCCTCTCCTTCTTTTGGGGTGTGACAAGCAAAAGCTGCAGGGAGCATTCACAATACAAGAGCAATACGCAATGATACAGAAACAAAGATCTTCCTTGCCTTTTTCTGAGTTCTCCTCATAGTTCTTGAAATCTTGTTTGTTATTTTGACCAGCACCAACCAGACAGTTTCAGAAGACTTCAAAATTACTCAATTTTTTAGCCCTTTTCTCCACCTTTGCCCTTGGCACCTTCCAGAACTACACCCTCTGCATTCTCTGCATGTTTTGAGAGATAATTGAGGGCTGAGCTGTTCAACTGTTAATCTGCAAGGATAAATACCTGTATCCATTCAAAGGCAACAGCTTTCATGAGAAATAACCCACAACAGGATTGCTCAGTTTTAAACTGAGTATCTCTTGATCACAGAAAGGGCATTGCATTAGAGATCACACAGTCTGGACAAAAGGAGAGACAGTGAAGAGACAAAACAGGGCACAAGAGAGTAAAGCTGTCTCAGCCAGGACAACAGAGAAAATTGGCTCCAGAACCAGGCACAGTATCCTAACAGACCCACAGACTCAATACTTAGTGAACTTAAAAGTAGCCTTTTAACAGCTCTACTACCTCTGCAAACTAGCTGTATTACTTTCAGAGACAAATGGGCAAACCAAAACCTTACAGTGCTCCACAGACACCTAGTTCTGCATCCACCACCAAGCCTGCACAGAAGATGTTTTGGACAGAAACCTCTCCATGGTTATCAGCTCAACAACCAGTACCAGTCTGCAATTCTGACTCCATCCAGCTACAGTGCCTTGCTCTGAGCCTGTCACTGCTGTTCTCCTGCCATAGCCCTTGTGACACAGCAATACTGGGAAGCACTAGAGACTGGCTCTAAGCAGCCTGCCCTGAACCTCATACACTCAGCTGTAAACAAGAGGAACAAAGCTACACAACCTCCTTGGATGTCACGTGCCATGCTTGGACATAACAGAAGAACAAAAAAACCCTCCAAAACCTCTCAAGAACAGTTCTATTTTATAATTTCCATTTAAGCATGAGATCTTACATTTAATTTCCATTTAAGCATGAGATCTTACATCCATTTAAATAAGATCTTACAATGTCACTACAGGTTTTGTCAGTACTTTCCAGTAGTACGTTAGGAAATGCATCCAAAGTCTAACTCTTGTCATTTGCTCACTTGCATCTCCTTCTTGGTGCAGAAAGCACATGAACTTTCAAAGCATGACTCCTTCCTTTTGCCCATATATTACCACCACCTGACAAGTTTTAACCTTATGATGGGATTCAATTGTGCTGAACGAGTAAATTTATATTAATCAACGCCATCCTTGAGCTTCTAAGTCTTCCAAGTATTTTAAAGGGTAAGGTCAAACACTCAAGGAACTGTATCTAAACTAGTTGACCTGAAAGTACTTCCGAGTTTCCAGAAACACTCTTATTCTACAACCCAATTTAATCCAAGGGAAACACAGTGTCACACCAAGTCTATACTTGGTACCTTGATTCCTGCCTAGTATACGTTCATTTGTAAAAGCAAGAAGGGTAAAATGATTACATAACTTCCATAATATCCACCCTCCACTCAATCTGAGTACACCCAAAGACACTCCATTGCAGTGACCTTCTTTGTTTTAGCTTCATTTTGGGGTTTCCAATTCCCACAATGGAATGCAACTTCTGAACTTCAGCTCACAGTCTCCCTTTCAAATGTAGCAACATAGATTGGAAAGCTCTAAGCAGTAGTTCAAAGCAGAGAAGCACACGCAACCACCAGGCTATATGCACACTGTGGGGGCGGGCAGGAGGTTGTGCTGCTGCTGAGCAAGAAATAAGGGTGTAGATGTTACAGACCAACAAGAAGGCTGCCACGTGAACGTGGGTAAGGAAAGATCTGTGTTCAGGTCTGGAATTCCATAAATGCTGATGCATTTTTACAATAAATGGTCAGAAAGTAACATACAGAACACAAGACCAAAGGCTGATGTTCAAATCTTATGCCCCACTGTCCAATGCACTTCCAGCATTGGTCTTGCCAATCGCCTCTGCTATGGCCCAATGTGATTGTTTCAACTGGAGAGCTGAATTGAGATGTGTGTCTCAGTCCTGCTTCCAACTGGCAGCTATTTCCAAGCCACATGTCTGAATCCCTCAAGCTAAGAAGTGGTTAGAAATCAGTGAAGAAACCAAAAACACTGATGGAAGCATGTCCTATTTTTGAATCACAGGGTTTGTTACTTCTCTGGTCCATAGGAAAGTAAGTGTGCTGAAAGACCATCTATTGGATCACGTTCCCTGGAGACTTAGATATGGAGACATATCCAGTCTGAGCTTGAAGTGCATGTAGGAATAAGACAAAGTTGAACAACTGAATACCTGTCAGAAGAGTTGTACTTTTGGGCACACCCTGGAACAGCATGATAGGTACCTACACTGAAAGCTGCTTCAAAGCTGTCCTCTGGATGATCCTGAACTCACTTTAACATTCTTGGCAGAGTTAGCATAGCACATCTATGAGCTCACCGTATCTCGAGTCCCTGAAAAAACACATGGCAGCATTCAATATCCATGGAGTTGCTAGGCACTGAAGGCGTTCAACCAAGGTACATCACATAGCTGAAATTCACAGGATCACTCTGATACAAGCTGGTTACAAGCTGCAAATAACTTCAGTCCTGCAGCAGTTAACCTGGATGCCACTCCACAGAATGCCCTAACCTCCTTCGAGTCTCAGTCTCTTTAAGGATTACCAAGGGGTAAGGCCAGTCGTTGACATTTTATGCCAGCAAGGCTCCACTTCTTAGTAAAAAATATCCCATAGGAAGACCCAAGGTCTCAATAGCATGAGCCCACTACAGAAGAGCCACAGGAGACTGGAAATTTACATAAACTTCCAGGAGGAGACCTGCAACAAATGTTATGTGGCACTTTCCAAACCCTATACAAGAAAGGTGTTAGACCAAACTTCATTAAACACTTACCATGAAAGAAATCCATGATATCATTAGCACTTTTTCTTTGCACAGGAATCTGAAAGACACCACAGATCAGAGCTGCAGGGGATCCAACAGAACTGTGTGGGATCACCTGTATGCAGACATCATCTGGTAGGTGCTGTCAGTCTCTCACTTTCCTGTGCAATAAACACTGGGGGGTAAGGAAATCACCATTTCTCTCTCTTCCCCTTTACCTCTGCTGCACAAGAGCAAACTGAAAAAAAAAAATTTGAGAATACTGTTCCAGAGATCAAAAGCCTTTTTCTACTGGCTCTGACCTAGTTCTTTCATTCTTACTAGAAGGAAAAAAAACACTTAAAGGAACATTGTCAAAACTGTTGAGTCTAAAAATAGACTTACCTTGGCAGTGCTCCCATCTCGATGGGCTCATATTAAGGAGTGCAAACTCACTTTCCTCATACACATACCAATCCTTTAATCAATCTGGAAGCACTGATACTATACAGCCCAAAGGACCTCCCAGTCCACAGAATCTCTTTTGGGACACTAGAGTATGTATAATATATAAATGGCAAAGAACTGTAGTATTCTCCAAATTCCCACTTCATATTTGAAAGTCTACCACTGTCAGCTATCCCAGTAAAAATGTTTGGATGTTTTCCTTAAGTAAACCAATGGACATTTGTTGCCATAGCTAAACACCATGCTAAGACAGCTTTAAAATAATCAGATTTGAGGAAGATTTCAGAAATTTGTTACATAAAATGAACAAACTTTTCAAAGATTCTCCAAAAAGTATAAGCTACAAAATATTTTCACCTTAGCCACACGGAGCATTTCTGAAAGAAAAAACAAAAGAAAGACTCTGGGTTTGTGGCTGAAGCTGACAAACGAGCAGGTTCCATAGAACAATAGCCCTGGTGGAGCTGGTGGGGCAGTGGATGTTGGCTCAGGTCAGGAACTCTCCGTGCTGCAGAATCCAGGCCTCTCTTGTGCCCCAGGGACCTTTCCACTCTCTGCCAGTTGCATCCCAGAGCCAGCCACTTGCAAGTCTGTGCAAGAAGCCAGCTGGCCCAACCATTCAAAAGCCTCACTTCACTCTATAAAAGAAAGCCCAGGAAGCCCATCCTAGCCAAGCTCCCAGCTGACTACTGCAGAGACTGGAAGGCCAGACAACCTCACCTTAAACCTTATTACCAAGCTTCCAGAACTGATGTACAGCAGGTTTATGCTCTCAAGATCCCAAGCTGAAAACCAGGAAAGCATTTTTCCGAAGAAAACTATCAAATCAAACAAACAGAAAACAAAAAAATCCCAACTGTTCTTCCTGAGTCCAGGACATTTTTCTACAAAACTATCTATTTAGAAAATTCAATGGCAACCTTACTTTCGACTAAAGCAGGGTCTGTACACTGTGGTCATCGGAATCATGAGGAACAAGTAACCTCTCAGCTTTCCAAACAGAAGCTGTAATGCCACATGTTCATTGCCGAAAGTCACAGTTCAGGAACAGAGCACAGCTCACACTCAGGGCTCCAATACGGCAGAAGATGCATTAAGGGAAAAGCAAGCTTTTAAGCACAGTCACACAAAGAAACATGGTTCCAACAGTAAATGATGGATAATAAAAGGCCTGAAATATGGATGCACTACACACACACAAAGTAGTTATGGCCACATGGCTACTTGTGCTGAAATAGTCATACTGCTGTGTTAGTGTGAGGGCAACAGAATTATGCAAAGGCAAGAAAGTTGAGGGAGAAAAAAACAAAATGGGAGGAATGCAGAACACACAGACAACAATGCCTATTCTGAGACACCACAGCAGGATGCATCCTGGGGGAAGGAAATGCGAAGAAGGAGTTAAAGAGAAAAATTACACCTCAGGAGAAGGGAAAGGCACTGCTTCTCAAAGCTTTAGCAGAGCTTTCCTTCATTAATATTTACAAAGCTTTTAGAGATTCTCAGATGGAGGGCACTGCAGATATGACAGGAATTATTACAGACCTGAAAAGATCTAGCAAACAGACTGAGAAGGACTTCAAGTAAATAAAAGAGGATGACATTAGTGAGCACACTGAAACAGGGGTTGCTGCTGGCATATGAACCATCTGGTGCATGGCAGTCCATTTCATTTACTTACTTACCCACTACTGGGCACGCATGCCCAGTTCATGTCACTATGCTTTTGCCACCAAAGAAGTAAAGCTTTTATTCAGGACCTTCCTTCTTTGTATCATTCCAGTCTTCAAAACTGCCATTTGACAAAGCAGCCTGGGCATAAGAAATGTTTGCCTCATGGAGAGGCCTACGCTTAGGAAGAACAACTTGGGATGTTGACAGACACCTTTTGAGACATAGTGGTCTTGTTTACGTTTATTTGAATTTGCATAGGAATCTGTTTTCCAGGGATGTTTAGCTCCCCACTGCCTCCAGGAAGCATAAGTTTTTGCTGGACTATCATTTGTGCTGTTCACTTTAGGTACCTAGCAAAAGACAGCATCAGCATGATTTTCAGCAATAAAGTGTCTCTGGTAGAACTGTAGATTTCGGCATAGCTGAGAAACAAAATTCATAGTAGTCTCAAAATGAACACACAAAAACACCAACATACACTAAATTAAGCACAGCAGAAGGGGTCAGATGGCTGGTTTACACAGGATTCTTTAATTTTCCCAAGGGCACCAAAACCAGCAAGATGAGGCACAAACCCCAGGACTGTCACTGCCTCACTCTAAAGCACTAGAAAACCAAGTGAATTTTGAAAGCAGAGAGCAGTAAAGCGGATTTGCCATTTCCCATACACCTCTCTCCTCCAACTTCCCAAAAGACCCAATGGAAAGGGAACACAGCCAATGTCAGACGGCTAAAAGGAGCCCAGCACTAACTGGAAGACCTAGCAAAGCATCCACCTGTCTTGGTAGTTATCGCCTCAGTTACCGGGGTACTTCCCCAAGAACTGGGCATCTTATGAACACCTCACAGCTCCCGGCTGCCCAGAAGCTGAGCATCTCGGCCCTTTGGCTTCTCCATCCTTCTGAGGGAAGGAGGGGCCGAGCACAGCTCTGCGCCCATGCGGGGGACGGCCGGGGGCTGCTGGAGCTACGCGGGCATCGCGGCCTCGGGGCACTTCAGGGATCTGGGCAGCAGCGAGGGACGGCGGCGCCTCGGCGCCCGCGGGAAACCGACCGGCGGCGGGGCGGGGGAGGCGCCCGGGGCTGAGCGCGGCCGCCGGGGCCGCTCCGGAGGGAGGCGGCGCAGGTCGGCCGCCCTTGCCGGGAGAGGCGGCACCTCCGGGCCCGCCGGGAAGTTGCCGACCGAAGCCGCCGGGCAGCCCCTGCCGCCTACCCCGCCGCGGGCGGGGGCGGCAGCCGCGGCCCGGCCCCACGGCACCTGGTCCGGGGCAGCCGCGGAGCTGCGGGCGGCGGGGCCGAGGGGCGCGGGGTCGGCGGGTACCCCGCGGGCGAGGCCGGGGCAGTGCGCGGCAGAGTGGCCCCGCCGGCGGGCACTGCTCTCCCACCGGGCCGAGCCGGGTAGCTCCGCCACGGCGCAGGTGAGTGCCCGGGGGAGGAGACAGGGGAGGGACCCCGGGGGCGGCGGGCAGGGGACGCGACGCCCTTACCTTCCACCGCCATCCTCCCGGCCTCGCATAGTGCGCCGGCCGCCGACCCGGCCCCGGCGGCGCTGCCCCGGCCGCCCCCCCGCCCGCGCGGGCTCCGCTCATCTGCAGCCGCGGCGATCAACCTGCAGCGCTCGCTGACAGCGGGCGGGGCCGCGCCGCGGATCCCTGGGAAACGTAGTCCCGGGAAACGGGCGCCCGGCCAGGCACCGGCGTTGCCCGCCGCCGGCGGGGCCCCGGGGCGCCTCCGCGTGTCCCCGCAGGGCAGGGACAGCAGCACGGGGGCGGGCCGTGCGCTGTGAGAGGCGGCAGGGCTGGGGACCCCCGCGAGGCGTTTGTGTGGGACAGGGACTGTGCGGGCACCCTGCCCCAAGGAGCTTCATTTCACAGCTCTGGGATGTTTCTCTCCAGGATTTCAGTCACCTCAGACATCCAGGCTGACGGCTCCAGGATAAGCCTGTCCCCGTCCCACCCCGCTGCACGCCCTGGCCGGCCGGAGGAGTTTGTCCGCAACGAAAGAAAAAGGCACACACAGCCCTGGGAACTACCAGTCAGCACCTCACCCCGGAGTGAGGCCCTCAGTTTTTGTCCATTCTCCACCCTATCCCACACTGTCAGGTCCTACAACAAATCCAGAAAACGAAGGAGATTAGGGACACAGTAGCGGAGCCAATGGCACCCTCGAGATCTGTCCTGGGAAACAGCGTTGGACTTTGTACACTTTTCAGTTTTATTTTGAGATATCAGAAAGGTTTTGAAAACTTTTTTCCACTTCAAAAGTAGCCATTTTTTTCATTTTGAGTGTACCAGCAAATATTAACTACCCAGAAAGAGTCTATGAATTACTCCACTCATCAAAGTTATGTCATTATTAAAATCAAGAGGACAACAGCAAAGAGACTGAGTATACAAGGGCAAACCCAGATAGGGCATGAAAACTTTGCCACATGTTCTTTTTGTTTGTTAGCAGTGGCCATTGTGGCTAATAAGTGTTATTTGACACAAATTTTTGCAAAACAAACCTTCAAATTAGAGTGCAAAGAACATACAATATGCAAGTGAATACAGTCTTCATAAACCCCAGGAATTGTGACACTTTTGAAATATCTAAAGTAATTAAAAACTGGGTTGTCATTATTTATTTTAGAAAGGAAACTCAGAGCCAATAAGGAATGTTTTGAAGCCCAACTCTTTCCTTAAGCTTTCTAATAAACAACTTTGCCCTGAAGAGCTGACTTGTTGTTTGCTCTCATAAGCACTTGAACTATTAGCCTTTTTGTTGTACATGAGTCAAGATACAAGTTTCCTGGAGCAGCAGCCTTATCGTTCATGTGTTTGCAAAGTGGGAGGCATATGCAGAGTGCATTATAAGTAAAAAAATTGAGAGGATATGCTGGTACTCCCAAGTGCAATACAGTTACACACCTGATCCCACATGCTGGCAGAATGGACTGATCTTCACATGCTTTCTGTCGAGCAGATAGGATGATCTTAGATATCACAGTTTTCAAATATATGTAATACACACATACAGCCTTCAATACATAATAAGCTTCTGTGATTTTGATGGCATTTTGTATTAAGCTTATGTATTCAAATATTAATAATTTATTTGACTGTGACAATATTTGGAGACATGTTGGAGTAATTACCTGACTAATGCATATGTGAAGCAGTGCTTTCTTTGAAATGAGTTGGGAGCCATAGAGGGAATAAATCAAGGCTCAGAGTTGAAATGGCATGGACATGGAGAGCTGGAGTCGTATCCCCATTGGTATGCTGAATTTCTGACTGGTAACTACATTTCAGCTCTGGACCCCGAGGACATCCCCAGTGAGTACAATTTTACTAAGCCCTTTAAACAGTCCTGTAGTTTTTAATTACAACTTCATGCCTGCTGAAGAACAGCAAAATTACGGCTGTGACTAGATAGCAAATAGGGCATGACAAATGTTAAAAGGTGTAGTGTGTGATACCTAATAGCTAGTGAAACCTAATATTCAACAGTATCTAAAACCATCAGAAACTTAACAAATTCTGGTCAAAACTAGACAAATTGTAATTTAATGTATGTTGCTCATTAGAGAAAAAAGGCTGTGAATTGATTCAAGAGGTTGTGTGAATTGATTCAATTAATCTATGGTAAAGTACAGTCTGTTTTGAGAAAAGCTTTCAGAAGCATCAGGTGAAAGTGAGCTAACTTTCTTAAAACACCCTGCTAAAATTATAGTGTAGAAAAAGACCATCTTTCTCTGCTAAGAAAGAGCTATTTCTTGCTTTCTCTGCCTTGCTTTCTTGCTTCTCATTTTACCTTGCCTTTCTTCGGAGAGATTTCTTCTAAACTTTCTCTTAAAAGTGTAGCAAATTCCTTTTAAACAGACTTGGTTTGTCACAGCCACAGTGAGTTTGCTGTGTACTTTGCCCTAGGTCACCAGATGAAAAGGCAATACTGACCAGAGGCTCCTCAGCCATTTGAATTATTTCTGAATAGGACTTCTGCCAGCTAACATCAGATGAAAGTACAGTTGATGAATGTCCATCAACAGTATTGCTCTATTGCAAGAGTTCTGAAGTCTAAACAAGATGTTAGACTTGCATACTTCACTACACTGTAATCCATCATCATTTTTCTCTTTTTATTCCCCTTTCACCTTATAGAAATTCAACAGTCATTAAGCTTTAAGCAACTGCTTGTGTTCCTAAGTCTTTTCTGTAAAACAGTGACATTCTCACTTATCTTCATCTAATGATCTTGTTAGCAAGGTACTTCTGCCATATCACTGTGACCCAAGATTTTCAAACATGATTATTTTATTTTGGGTGCCCAAACACACGCACAGGAGCAGTTTTCAGGGACAGTTGACCTCAAGTCAGGCACCACGTGTCTCTGGCAGTGAACACACAGTGGCACAGCTGTGTCTGAACATTTTTGTCTGTGATTTGCTTTGCTGAGTGGGTCTAAACTGTGATGGTTTGTTGTCAAACTCAAGGATGACAGAAACAGGACCACACCATCTGCCTAAAATTTCATTATCTGGACTCCTACATTCCTGGGAAAGAATATGTATTTCAAAGGTAACTGATGATAAGTACATTTAGTTTGGGAAAAGGTTTGGGAGGAACATATGTAGGACTATACAGATTTGATACTGATGGGGAAGAAGTGGGGTTTTCCACTTCAGTGCCTCTGCCAGTATGGAGGGCTGGAAGAGGAAAAGGGAAGGGCTGTATGATGGTTCGGGCCCACTCTTAGCACATGCCCTGGGCCAGGAGCTGCACTTGTTTGCTAATGAAAAACAAGGATGTTTCGGCAGAAATTTTGTGGACGCTACAGTGTAGGAGGTAGGTGAAAATTCAGATGTGGAAGCAGTGAGTAGAGAATTCCCTTCCAATTCCCCTCCCTTTGTCACAGTCAGCCACATGGCTGGAAAAACAGCCTGAGGAATTGTGGGTGCCAGATCTGGAGTGAGAGGAGGAGGGTGTGGAGTTTCTCTGCATTCTCTTTTTTTTCCAGGAAGTGGCATTTCCTAAGAAACCTGAGACTCATGCAAATACCTGAAAGGCACAGGGAGAAAATGCTTGGTGCATTGCTGCTTTTTTTTTTTGTCTTTTAATTAAAAGACTCTCTTTAACCCATATAGGCATATACTGAGAAAAGGGGAGAAACAGAGTTTCAGTCTAAGTCCCATGCTCTTATCCATGGAAACAGATTCTTAGGCTAGTGTGGATCCAGGCTTACTACCACAAAATGACTGAAGGTATGGTATATGTCGCAGTGTAAGCACCAATGTTCAGAAGGAGTTTTCTGGGGTCTGAGAATGAGTTCAGAAGAGCTCTTAGGCAAGGAAAATATAGATAAATATGTTTAAATATATGTAATAAGATTTTAACAGTGTCACTAAGGCAAGGATATTCAGGTTTTTCTAGTGTAATAGTCTAATTACACAATTAATATTATTTTGTTTATACAGTTGCTGAAATACACTCTGAGTATTGTTTATCTTACATGCCTACATTTCCTAATTGTCAAAAATATTTTGTGTGATAATCCATAATACTACAGAAAGTGCATTTAGGGATTTGTAGGAGACTCAGAAACAATCACAAGATGTCTGCCAGGTGTATTTTATCATTGCTGTAGTATTTTCTGGTGTTTTCTCTAATTTGGGGGTTTTTTTGGTTATTTATTTATTTTTTAAAATAAATTAAAATATTCTTAAAGAACCATGTTCTCTGCTCTCAATTTCGAGGAAAGAAATGGTGTGTGAGTGTTAAAATACCTAGAAGATTCATAGAATTTTTTGTGTTTTACTTTACTTGATAGAAGATCAGGGAAGGAAAGTGGGTGGGTTAACATGATCTGTACATGTCTGAGGCAGTTAGCACTACATACAAATGTCACTCCTGTTCTAAGTGGGAGGTCAATTCCACTTTCCAGTAACACCTATGTTTTATGCACAAAAAATGGTACTGACTTTTGCCATCATCAATGTTTTGATGGGTTATTCCATTCATTGCTTTGTGGTGAACTATAGATAATTTTTATACAAATGTGGAAATATGCCACAGATTTTCCTCCCAAAGCAAGTTTGTGACAACTCACCCAGCAATACAGTCCAAAATCAGCAGCAGGGCTGCAGGCAGAGACCCCAGCTGTGACTGCCTTGCATGGCAGCTTTTTGAGTCTGGCTTTTCCACTCGTGTATGGGGGGAGGCTGGAAGAAACTGGGCATAGACTGAAAAAAAGAGAGGTTCAGGCTGTTTATAAGGAAACCCTTTTTCACCTGGTGGGCAGTCATTTATAGGAGCAGGTTGGTGCTCAGAGAAGTTTTGCAGCCATCATCCTTGGTGATTCCCAAGCCCCCACTGGCATGAAGCCCTGAGCAACCTGCTCAAATCTTGCACCTGATCCTGCTTGGAGCAGGAGACTGGGCTAGAGACCTCTTGTGGTTCCTTTTACTCTGCATCATCTTGTGATCTCATGAATGCCTTCAGCTGCCCTGGACTAGCACTTCTATCTAAAGTGGTGGATTACCTTCCTGCTATCATTAACCTCAAACAGCCTTCCTTTCTTTTGGAACCTGGCACAAAGCCCATTGAGTGTTACACCCCTCAGTTACCTGCTCTCATTCACTGGTGACTGCCCAAACAGTGTGGTAGCACAAGGAGTTGGGTGGTGTGAGGTGGGAACAAGTGAGGGTAGTGTCACTGATGCAGAATTTGGCTGTTTCAGTGATAGCCTCAGATAAGTTAGTTTGTCCTGGAGATCTGAGAGCAGCGAATAAGATTTGTGCTTGCCTGAAAAATTTTTATGTCCCTTTCCTGCAGAGAAAAGTAACATATTGAGTGCCCTCCTTGCTCATGGTTGGAGAGTGTGACTCACTGAGCCCTAACACATAAGCATTCCTCATAAAAAATGGAAGAACCATACCTAATAGAGGATGTGTATTTAAACAGAACTAGAGAAGCAGTCTACTATAGCAGGTCCATGTGACCAGTTAGCAAACAGTTGAGTAACTTCTTTAAACAATCCTGACTAATGCTGTTGTTTGTTGAATGGCAACTTGATGTGGACTGGAACAATTCAGTGCTGTCAGTAACCTGCAAGCACTGAATTACAGAGCCATTGGGGGCGTAAGGCAGCTCTAGAGATCATCCTGTCTAAACCTGTGCTTGGAGCAGGGGCAACTAGAGCAAGTTGCTCAGGGTCATGTCTGTTTATTGGTTTCAATATTGCCAAGGGTGGATACTGCACAGCCCTTCTGGGCAACTTGCTCCAATGTTTGATCTCTCCTCAGTTTCTTTTTTCATTTAAATGGAATGTTCTGTATTTCAGTTTGTGGCCACTACCTTGTTTCTGAGACACTGCTGAGAAGAATCTGTCTCCACGTTCTTTATTCCCCACCATCGGGTATTTATACACATTGATGAGATGCCCCCCTTCTATGATCTGAACAAGCCCATCTCTCTCAGCCTCTTCTTGAATAAGAGATACTCCTGAAGATGGTACTGCTTAATCATCTTCATGGCCCTCAATGGACACACTCCAGCATGTCCAGGCTCCTCTGAATGGCAGCATAACCATCCTGTGCATCAGCCACTCCTTCCAGTTTGAGATTATCAACAAACTTGGTGAAGGTGCACACTGTTCCATCATCCCAGTTCATTAATGACAGAAGGGTATTGGCCCCAGTACCAACCCCTGGAGTAAACTGTTGCCGTGGTTTTGGATGGTACAGTGCCCCGACCTTTCCAAAAGGCGTCTCCAGGAGGAAGCCGCTTGGTGCAGCCACCACACTCGCACACACACGTACACACACACACGTACACACACACACGTACACACACGCGTACACACACACGTACACACATGTACACACACATGTACACACACATGTACACACATGTACACACACAGACACGTACACACACACACGTACACACACACACACAACAGCTGGCAAAACAGTCCGACGATGAAGGAGCAGGAAGGGTCTTCGCATGGGGTTCTATGTGAGAGATTTACTGCAACCACACTCGTGCAAGGTTCCAGAGAAGTAGCCCGAGAACAATGGGGGGTCCAGGGTTACATACTGGAGTGGAGAGAGCATCAGGGACCAATGATCTGAGGGCAAGGGGTGGTATAAAGGCAAGGCCAGGGTAAGGGAACCAGTAGGGAAACTCTGAGGGCCCATAAGGTAACAAGGGATGGGACAGCCAACAGAGCCAACCAGGGAAGCAGAACTGGGGTACGTTAACGTAGCAACACAAGGCATCCTGGGAGAAGCTTCTTTTCTCACCCTAACCTTGAAAGGAACCTAGGACTTGTCCCACCATAGGACTCCTTTTGTTTCTTGTCCAGCAGGCCCACTGGCCTGCACAGTAGACCAGTAATGTTTGGCTTCCAAATGGACTTCGTGCTGCTGATCACAATTCTCTGAGTTCAACATATCAGCCAGTTTTATCCAGCTCCCCAACCACTTACCTAGCCTGTACTTTATCAGTTTTCTAAGACAGTGTTATTGGACACAGAATTGAAAGCCAGCCATTTCATCATGGGAGGCTGTCGGGTCAGGCATGTCAAGTCAGGCTTGATTTCCCCAGTGCAAATCCATTTTTGACCATGGATTCCAGTACAGTGGCATTCCTATCCTGAATACGGGAAATGGTTTCCCAGATTAGTTGCTCTGTCACCTTCACAGGGATCAAGGCACGGCCAACTGACCTGTAGTTGTCCAGATTTGCTCTGTTCTAGTCATCAGGAATCTTCCCCAATTGCCATGAGCTTTCAAAGATAATTGAGTCATCCCTCAGCACTTGTCAGGTGCAAACCATCAAGCCCAGTGTGTTTAAATGTTCCCTGACCTAGTCCTCATCCACCCAAGGGCTTGGCTTCCTTGTGCCAGACTTTGTCACTGCTCCCAGGGGCCTGCGATTCCTGGAGGCTGGTCCTACAAGTAAAGATGAAGAAGGCATTGAGTACACTGGCTTTTTTGATGTACTTTGTCACTACAGCCTGTTTCCCATTCAGCAGCAGGCCCATATTTTTCCCCAGTCTTCCTGTTGACAAAGATGTAGAGCTCTTCTTGTTGTGCTTTATGCAGATACATCCCCAGGTGGGCTTTGGCATTCCTAACACCATCTCTGCATGCTTGGACAGTGTCTCCTGCTGGTTATAGCAATTTTCTTCTCTGCTGTTTTGAGGAACCTGGACCAGGTTTGCAGTGGAGCTACTATACTGTTTTTTACTGGCTGAGCATTTAAATCACTCCTGCTACATTCACACATTAGACACTGGCTAGTGTGTGCACTGATATTTGTGCTCAGTGTGCTCAGATTTGGGTAACATATGTGCAGCTTTTCCTGATGGGCAGGCAGCTGCAAACGTTTCCACTTATGCAACATAGATTTTAAATTCATACTTGTAGCTTTTGTTACAGGTGTAAATAACTTAAGAGAAATAAAGCTTTAGGTAGTACTATCATAGCTGTTCTGGGCCTCCCTGGCAAGAAATACATGAACCTGTGCATTGTGGGACTTGTGCATCTGTACAGAGCCTGCCTAGAACACGATCTGTGTATTCCCAGTGGGGCTGCCACATCATGAGCATAGTGCACTTACAACCAGAACATGTAATTTGTACAATCACAGTGCCCCATTCACACTTGGACAGAATTATTGTGCTAATGGAAAAGGGACATATCTAGATAATTCCTGGTGTACAGAAACTCCAGTCACGAGGAATCTGAAATACAGAGCTTGGGATCTGACCTTTAACAACAGTAATGTTTGTCACTTACCTTGATGCCATTAGGAAGAAGCTACAAGTAATAACCAATACTGTGTTGACTTCAATGTAATACACCTAGTGTGATCCTCTGAATGTCAGAGCTGTCATGGTTTAAGCTGAAACCAGGACAGAGCTAAAAAAAAATTACATCCCCTTTAAAGTTCTTTTATGTGCTGGATTTGGAGGGAAGCAGTTGTGTTGTTGCAGAAAATAACAACTTGATAATGATGAGAGTTGATAAGGTCTTAGCATGATGACCTTTACCTGCTTCTGAATGACTCAGAACAGTGTTGAAAACTTGAAGTGGCTGGCAGTGATTTGTGAGCATTTATTAAGGCAAATCAGATAATTGCATTTAACATCACAGATGGCTGGTATTTTCTAAAGTGCTTTTACTTCAGTGCAGTAAGATGACTCAGAAGCTCAGTAGGATATTATGGCCCTGATTTTTTATTGCCTCACACCTCATATAGTAAAATTCCCAGTGCAGAGGAGGTGTAGGTCCAGTATTGCTGGATTTTATCCTTTTACTGTGCAAAAATCAACTCCTAGGAGCAATGCAAAATATCACAGCCCTATCCTCTTTCTTATGCTAATTTTCCTTATCAGTTTCATATTTTGAGATCATTTGTACAGCATTAATGTTTTCCCTTTGTACATTACATGCTTTTACTACCTGGAGGGACAAGGGAATTGATAACAATCTAGCAGAACATTAAATTGTCTCTGGTATCCTGGAAAAAACACCTCTTCCACATTCCTAAAAATCTTTCAATTTTTTCTGAACAGGCTATTTTGGTTGTCTTTTTAATAGAAAGGGAATTCCACAATAATCCAGAGCGCTGCTCCATATGGGGAAACATAATGTCTGCTATTTCTTGGCAGAGGAGCACCAGCATAGGTCTGCTTCCTCTTGGCAGAGAGCAGGAAGGGTAGGATTAATCTCACTGAACTTTATCTACCAAAGCATCAAGCACTCAGTAAAGCTGCATTTCCTAGAAGTCACCAAAGGGAGGAAAAGCAGCATTTTTTGAAGCTGCTTGCCTTCAGCAGCCCAGGTGATCAATGACCTTAAACATGTAACTCACAGGGGACTAGGTTCACAGAGAGAAATCTTACTTTCACTTCCTACTCACTTTATTTTCATTTGCCCTCGAACAGAAATGGTCACAAATACAATGTGAGCACATACTTCTCTGGAGCCCCAGACTTAAAACTAGGGTTATTTCCTAGGAAGCTTTTGCATGCTGAGAAACATCACTCCAGAAACAGCATTAGCCAGAGAATCTGAAATAGGTCTCTGCTGGAGTGATGACCAAGAACCAATAGTTTCTCTCACTGACATTTTCAGCACCATGCAATGACCCCAGTACAGGCTAACAATGGACTTTGCAGCTGGTATGGACCTCTGACATGTAAGCTGAGGGACCAGAAGCACTGGCTGAAGGCAAGGCTGTGAATTACAAACCACCAGGTACAAGCATGCACAGGTTTTGTGTATGCAAATGCATAGCGGGAGCTGTGGGTGCAGTGGGGATACATCAGCTGGAATGACAGTAAGTAATTAACAGTCTGTCCAGCCACTCTGCTAATCTAATCACTCACACTGCTAATCAAATCACTCCAGTAGCTGGAGTAGTGTTTCCTGAATGCCAGTGCTCCCTAAAGCTGGGCTAAGTACAAATGAAATCATTCAGGTGTATTAAGTTAAACTAATGATTGCAAATGAAGACAAGCTTTGGGAGTGCCAAATCCTCAATTCCTACTTTCTCGAACCCACAAAGCATCATCTGAGGAAAGTAGCTGGAGTTGATTTAGATTATGTTGGCATAGAAGCAAGAGGAGGATTCAGCTGCAGTATCTTGTCCACGGTTGACACACAGACCCAGACCAGCAGGGAATCCGAACCGCTTGTTCAAAGCAATCAGCTGGTTTTATACACTTTTCTAAGGCACCGTATTTGCTTATATGGTAATTCTTACTACGTGACCTATCCCGTGTTGCCACATCAGCAGCACACTTCCTTCTCTGGGGTGGTCACTCGCTGTTGACCCGTCCGGCAGCTCCCGGCGGGCTCCTCTCTGCAGGGCTCTGCCGTGTGACACCTCCTCCCCCAGGCCCGGTGGAGACAAGCCTCTCTGTGCCACCGTGTGCTCCTTTGTGCTGCCATGTGCCTCTGCAGGCAGGTTTTACAGCTTGTAATTCAACTTTATTCCATCTCTTCCCACAATATCCAGCACAAGTTAGAGAATCTAAGCACACCTCAGGAGAATAGAAATCTCTGTTCACACTGGCTGAATTGGCTGTACGTGGGTCTTGCTGTCAGTGCCAAGGACAGGTCACAGACCTGTGATGTAAATAACCCGAATAATGCCCTGTGATACTTATTTTCCTGTTCTAGCAGGCTAAAAGACTGGCTTGGGGAACAGCACATAGCCATGTGACCAGCTTAGGCACTGCTGCTGTCTGGGCAGGAATTGGGATGTGAGAGATGTTGGTTTCTGGGGGAGGAAGTGCACCTTTCCCATTACCACCCAACAGCAGAAGCAACAAGTCCAGCTCACCAAGGCCCTTTGGAGCTGTCCCTCCAGCTCTCTGGCCTCTTTTCAAGATTCCCCATGGCTAAAGATGCCTGCTGTCTCTCTCTGTCCCCAGAGTTATGTGGCGGTGAACATGGTCTGTATGGGGACAGGGGAGGAAGTTCCTTCAGTGTTGTTAGTGAGAGAATATGAGGTTCTTCCATTTCCATCTGTATGACTGTGAAACCTCCTGCAATCCCCTGACATTTTGCTTCCTTGGCCCAGCATTTTATGGTAACTGCAAAACTCCATTCTACTGTAAAGTTGGATTTTGCCATCCTAAAGATAAGCACAAAATAAGTTGTAAGTTATTTTGTGCCCATCTTGGCAAGTGGCTTTGTGTGAGCTGCTGAAAAGCCTTGGGGGAGAGGACAGGGAAAGGGAGGAGAGGGGAGGGGAGATCACGGAAGGCAGATGTGCCACGCAGCATTGCAGGCTGAGTATGTTACTTCAGTGCCCTTGCAGATATTATGCAGCTGTGCCAAAGTCAGTGAAGGTGTCCCCAAGTGCCTTTCTCTGACACATTGCAATGGAGAAGCTCTGAAATACGCAGTAAGCCCAGAAATGCAAGTGGTGGTTGAGACTGTGGTGTGTAGAGGTTCCAGCATCAATTCAGCTGTCTAAACACAAGTGTTCGGTGTCGTTTGACATTCTTTCCTTGACATCTATGACAGTCCTTGTGGTAGACTTTTCCATCACAGTCCAGCTTCCTACTGAGCAGCAGAAGCTGTGTGACTTGGGCCCTGGGGTGGAGGCTATGCCCAGCAGTTCTGTACTTACTGTTGTCCCAGCTGCACAGAAATGCCTGCCAGGAATAACAGAGAGCTGGGAACTGCTCAGTTCTCTCCTCCTCAACCCTGTGTGATGGTAGCCTTTAGAAGCTGCTGGTAGCCTTCAGAAGGTGCTGGTAGCCTTCAGAAGGTGCTGGTATCCTTCAGCCAGTCACCCTGTGCTCCTCCCAGCACATACCACAGAGGAGCTGGAGGCCACCCGCATCCCCAGCATGTGTGGGGCTGCAGCCAGACCTGCTGGAGGTCACAGTGCACAGGGACACAGTTCTGACCCATGCTCAGCCCTGGTGAACACATTTTGTGTGTAGACCAGGAAGAAACTGCAGTCAGCCATGTGGATGCTCTTGGTTCAACTCATGCAGCTGAAGGAATAGTAGCCTGAGCTGGTGTTAGATTACTGGTGTGATTTTTGAGGGCACTAAGCAGCCATGCTCTGATCTTAATAGCTTTCACAGCATTATTTGTCCAGGATAACAGACAAAAGGAGTCTTTAACTTTGTGTTACAGGTGAGAAGTCTGTGTATTCTCTCCAAGATTGCTACTGCAGATTATTTTTAGAAATGTCAGTTGTAATGACTTCATTATTTTTAACACACAGGAAGAAAGCAAAGAACAATCTTTTAGTTATGCTTTTATTTTTCCACTTTATTCCCTTTTTTCTACTAGTTTGAACACATCTGTTTTGCAAGCTTATAGCAGCAGAAATCTGAGTTATGTGACAGGACTACAGATTCCACATATAACTTTTTCGCTCTTTCCCCAAGTAAGAGTGAAAAGAAAATATATTGTAATACACAACAGCCTTGTAAGGGGTTTAATGTTTCTTTTTTCTGTCTTCTACTCCAAAAGATGTTTTCAAAGAGTTTTCTTTTATCTGAGTCTGGAAACCATCTGCTTTTAATGAGAACTTACTGACACCTAATTGCCATCTGCCTCCTTCAGTTTCTTTCATAAGACTGCTTCATTTTTCCTTTTTGCTCTGAACCGCTCCTCTGTTGCTGCTGTGGTTAGTACTCCAAGTAAATTCTTAAGTCTTCATAATTTAAGTTTTAAGGCCTTTATTGTATATTTTACCTCTGCATATACCAGAACTACACTAAAAAGCCCTTAGTGTTAAATACCTATTAGCTGCAAAATGTAGATGCAAGATTCCTACCACAACATGGGTGATGCTTGCTGGTCACCTGTTTTACAGATCTCTTCTTATCCGATGACGCCGTACAGAAAGGCAATGCAGTACACAGCAATATGGTGTGAGAAAAGTTCTGCAACTCTCGCCAATGAGGAAATACATGGTATCTTCCACAAAATTAAAACTATCCTTTTGTTGTGCAAGCCATGCCTTTACTAAGGCTGCCAAAAGAGCTACCAGTGCTGCCTTTCCGTGACCTTCAGCCCCATGGTGAGTTCACCCATGTCGGAAGCAAGGAATCTTTTACTGACTGAGGTCTTTCAAAAATGGGCAAGCCACATCTTAACATGCCTCTTACTATTATGCCATAAAAGGCTTTATAGAAAGTCTCCAGTGAAGACCTTCCTGCTTTCCTGCAAATAATTTCTTTCAAAATTCTACTGACATTTTCAAGTTCTCTGGTTTCCTGAAGGTAAGTTTCCAATGGTGGCCCTGCATTGTGCTTTTCTTCCTTAAGAAGAAATTCACATCCTAAGATGGTGAATTGTGATCCTTGGTCAGATGTTGATTCTTTGAGATTTTCTTCCAGGCTGAAAATAGCAGGAAGAAAAGTGACCAATAGTAGCAGGTGTGTCTTGTGACCTTAAAGCCATTTCTAGTCACTTCCTACCCGGAGGGGAGGAGAGCAGAGCAGCAGTTAAGTGGTGCATCAGCTCACAGGCCCATGTCAACCATGCCTTGATGAACATTCATGAGAGGGGCATATTGGTCACTGTTGGCTTCTTAAGAACTCTGTAAGTAATTAAATATTTCATATTAATTCAAACTGGAGCATCCAATACACACACCACTGTCAGGTTTTTCTTCTGAAAATGAGTTGAGCTTTTAGTATGAGCCAATTTTACATATTCTGTGTGTCAATTTAATGAAATAACAAGATCGTGAGTAACGTACACTGCACAACTGCATTCGGGGCAAATCCATTTGCAATCTTAAATTAAAGTGTTTGGGGTTGTTAGGCCATCTTACTGCCAGAAAGCCACTTAACTTCTGTGGAATCAGATGTGATAAGGACTCTCTTTCAAATAGTTGCACTAACAATTCCAGTACTGACAACAATTAGCTTTCATTGTCCAGACACCTAGTGAAAATAAAGATGGGTGAAACATCTGTCCTGTGTTCAGTTTCTGATGGGCTTTTTATGTCAGTGAAGATCTGAATTTATGCCTGTAAATTTAAGTTATCTCACTGACCATTAGGCATTTTATATCTCTGTTAATTTGAATCCCTCTGTTGTTCACAGAAGGAAATAATCTGTATGCTGTTTGAATCTATGGCTTAAGGGGTAGTTTCTCTATTTTTATGTACATGAGTCTTTGAAGAGCAATATACTCTCTATTGGTTTTATTAAGTGTTCTTGCATCAAGTATAGTAGGGCTGTAGTAAGCAGAGCTCTGACTTCGTAGTCTGAGGCATCAGAGCTGCAGTAGCACAAAATGAAATAAGTAAGTGTTGTGCTAGCTGTGATCCAGGATTTCACTATTTCTGTGGGTCTGCCCAGGACGGGCTTGAAATTCTCTGAAGTGGTTCTGATTTACACCTCAAGCAGAGGCAAGGACAAAGTTTCTTCAACAACATGCATGAAATAAGCCTGAAAAACAGTTTGCCTGTCATTTTTCTGGCAGTTTTAAACTTTGATACCTACAAACTATTTGTTTGTAATGCCAAGATTAGATTCTTGTCCTGCTGGAAAATTTACATTCCTTAGAAAAGATGACTCTCTCCATCTGAAGTGTTATCTGGCAAAGTTCAACTCTGTAATGCTGAGTTGGTGCAGGTTAAAATGATTGGTTCCTCTACTGCTTGTTCTTCTGTATTCCTTCTGAGTAAATTTAAAAAAGGAAAAGGAAAAGGGGAGAAGGGGAGAAGGGGAGAAGGAGAAGGAGAAGGAGAAGGAGAAGGAGAAGGAGAAGGAGAAGGAGAAGGAGAAGGAGAAGGAGAAGGAAGGAGAGGAAAGAGGAGGGGAAGAGAGAAGAGAAGAGAAGAGAAGAGAAGAGAAGAGAAGAGAAGAGAAGAGAAGAGAAGAGAAGAGAAGAGAAGAGA
>NW_024581127.1:23383865-23422236 GCF_017639235.1 Corvus kubaryi
GAAGAGAAGAGAAGAGAAGAGAAGAGAAGAGAAGAGAAGAGAAGAGATTACATCCAAGGAACACTGGATTTTGGACAATTTAATGAAAAACATGGACACCATTTCTGAGAAGTATTCAAACAATTGTCCCAAAAGGCTGTGCAATTAGTTAAATTTAAAGCTTTGTCTATGGACAAAGAGGAAACACACCTTTTATGTAAAGTCAGGAATTTATGTTTTTACCATAGAAATCTTAATTCATTTAACAATCACTGTCGGACCAGATTTAAGTATTACTGAAAAAGAAAGAAGAACTATTAAAATACTCATATTTTATGAATATGAAAGGAAAGGAATTGTCAATAGTGATAATGGTGATAATAGTAATAATAGTAATGATGATGATGATGATGATGGTTATATACAGTTTAAATTGTTATATAGACATTTTCCAGTTCCTACTCCTTTTCCTGGTGTTACCCTTCCACTGTGTCTCAAATCCCTGGGTTCTGTCTGATGCTTGTGGGAGTGTTACGATGAACCAGCAGCATCTGGAGTCCTTTGCCATTCACAGCATTATGTCTTGGTGTTACTCATTCAATCCAAAATATATTTTTGTACCATAGAGTTTCCCAAATACCCCTCCCAGCCCTGCTAGCTCTACAGACCCAAACCCTGTTGGTCACAGGAGCCTCATCTGGTGCTCTATGACTTTGTTGTCATTGAAGATATTTGTCATTCACAAGACTCAATTTCTCCTAAAACAAGTTTTTCTGATTGATCATCTCTTGCTCTAAACGATTGTTAAAGTAACTTCTGTCCCATGGGATCTGATTATGCTAAATTTTACCCCTGTGAACAAATCCTTCAGCAGAATTTCCTTCATCTGTGACTCTCATAATAAATAACTGGACTCTGCACTGATTAACATCTCATGGTAAAGAAGTGCAATCCCCATTACATATTTGCATATTTATTGTGGTAGTCCTAGACCTGTGTGCTTTTCTAGTAGAGAATTCAGCAGTTACACAAATCACACTTACAGGCACATCTACATGCCAACCACCATGCTCAGGAATTTCATCTTCAGGTAACAAACTGCACATAAACTGGACTAGTCTTAGATACTCCAAGTAAACAGTTTCATGTTACAGGAAGTAAATAATCAACATCCAATGTTAATTAAATAGACTTCTTGATATAGACTTAAATAGACTGCCTAATCACACAACAGAAATGCTGACATGGTGTTGCATCTTCATTGCATTTGAGGTTGCTTCTGTCCTTATGCAAAACATTAACTGATGTGTGTTCCCCAAGCATGTCAGTACCGTTTTTTTGCATCAAATTTTCCCATCAAATATTCTTCACAAGAATGTGAAGTCATATAAAGAAGATTTTCTGAGATGCTGGCAGCACTCTGCTTCCTGCTGTGCCTCTGTTTTTCCCAGAGCTTGGGGGTTGTGTCTGCGGTATTGTGATTTTCTCTTGGCCATGCTGTAAGCCATCAAGGTACTGCTCCTACAGCTTGAACAGTGTGAGCCATGAATCTCCTGCTCACTTAGTGCTGCTGTTGTCACCTTGGTCTGGATGGCAATGCCTATACTCTTCTTTCATATCACATCTTGTGCAAGCAGTATGAGCTCTCTGCAGCAAAGTTTAGATGGTCTTCTACAAGCAGGTCTTTCAGTGTTTCATGTGCTACATTTGCAAGCTCACCTGTGATCACCTGCCATAAAAGCAGCAATGCATGAAGCAGCAGGTTCTCTAACAGCCCCAATACCATATCATATTTATCACCAACAAAAGGGCATGAAACCCCTTTGCTGCATTCCAGCTTAATGCATAAGGAGAATGTGTCTTTTTCTCTGTTGAACGATTAATGTTATGTATTGTAAGTATCTATTTTTCAAATGTTCGTGAATTCAAGAATTTCTCAGAATTTGGAGAAATGGTGCATATGCACTGATGTTCTTTTTTCTGAATCATTGGGCATCTTAACTGAAGGTAAATCCAGGTTTTACAGTGCTTCTTCTAAATGCATAAAAGTACTGATGTAACATGGTCACAGCAGTTGCATAACAGAAAGAATCTAACAATAAGCACACAGAGACAGGGCAGCCAGGAGAAAGGGTCTGTCCTTCCCCTGCTGCCCAGGGGTGCCTGATCAACGCCCTTCACAGCAGGGAAACACCATCTGCATCTTTTTTTGGTAGATGAATATTTCTCACCACACAGAACTGGAACTGCTGGGCCATCTTCTCTTCCTAGATTATCTAATTTATATGTCCGATGGCAGCTATTAGAAGGCTACAGTAAAACACAAAATAACATAGGCTTTGATCCTCCTGCAAGAGGATATCTGGCTCTCTATAAGAAGCTGAATGAGCCTAGACAACATTTACTGCCATCATTTTGATCTGAAGGACACTACTTGTTAGTGAAGGTAGCTGATTCTAACCACAGTGGAGGGCTCTCATTTGCTGTTCTTTCACATTCACACTCTTCCTCCAAAAAGGAGAAGAGGATGGAAATACTGGGAGTGTAGAACCACAAAGTGCTTATTGGGCTGCAGTAACTGTGAGAGTCATTTGCCTGTAGGGGTGATGGAGTGTCTTTTCATCTTGCTCCCTGAAGAATGAGGGAGAAGTGGAAAAGGGGAAGCAGTTCTGTGGGTTTCATTGAAAAATTGTACAGGTGGGAGAATACAGTGCTTACTCATTACTTAGCAGGGAAATGACAATGGTCAGGAAATGCAGAATTTGAAAGCCGGTGGTTGACGGGACAAGATTGGCTGGGGAACAGGAAAATAGAAATCCCATCTGACCTCTGCCAGATCTTTTTGCTAATGTCTATATTTACATTTGCTGCTGGATTGTTGCCAGTTCTTCAGTGAGTTGCCATCAAGGCACTCTGTGACATCACTCTGCATCAATATACTGTATTTTTAGTACATTTGGATATAGTTCACTTTTTCAGCTATGCATCAAAAATCTAAGCCTGTTGGCCTTATCTAGAAATGATAGGATTGGCTTTTTTCTTTTGTTTTTTAGAGACAGCCATCTGTCTATCTCAAGCTTATTCAGAGTTCCCACAGGCAAAGTATTTTAAACTGTTTCAATTATAGTTGTATCAACTATTCTGTAATTATTGCCTTGTAGCTCTTCTCTGCTGTATCAACATCTCCTTTTCTAGTCTCTTTTTAGAGAAATCATGATCTTGTTCCTGTCATCCAGAGGAAGAATTTTCAATGTACTATTTGCTGAGGAGCAAGTGTTTGTAAAGTTATATTTTCATATGGTGCTTCTACCTACTGCTGTGTAAATATCCTGTCCAAGTAAAAGGTACACACACATTTCTTCCTCAGCAAACTGTCTTTTGTTATTATAGTGAAAAGCATATGTTTTATATTCCCAGTCCCTATGAATCTCTTTAATTAATTCTCATTTTCTCTCAACATTTAAATTAAGAAAATAAAATGTAAATGAATGAAAGGTCAAATAAAATGACCTGCTGCTTCTGGCCCTGATTCCACATAATAAAGTATTCTCAGTTAGGTAAGTAACCTGAGGATTTTAATTAGCAGACATCACTTTTATGACTAGATTCCCTTTTTTCCTACACACTGTTTTCCACATATGTTTAATACCTTCCTTAAATACCATATAATTGCACTCTGAAGACACATGAGATTGTCTCTCATCTCCACATCAGCAAATACTACATTTTCCTGCCAAGATCATGTAATGTGAAGACTGAAAGTCATCTGACACTATCTAGCATCTACTTCCCATTCGTCTTTCACTCAAGGCAAGGCATACACTATTTTATTCAAGCTAACACAGTTTTTAGGAAGGCTAATATGTCTGTCTCTAACTCTGAATAAAAATTACATTGGGAATACTCCATGGTGACATTTGTAATGAGGAGTGAATTTTTGGAGTAGAAATAATTTTAATTACATTTGGTTTTCTCCAGGGACTCAGATTGTCCTGTCTTTGAAATAATCTAATATATTTTGCATCATAGGGCTCTGAATATATTTTACTATGTTATTAAGTCCATTATTTAGTTTAATACTGCTGTAACTATGAGCTGGATTGGCCCATTTCCTGCAGCAGCTAATAAAATACAGAGCCAGGCAAGTATTGCAAACTTGCTTTCACAGAGTTCTCTGTAAATCTCCCCCTTTAGGCTTTTGGATTTACATGAATATGGGATTGGCAGAGCATATGACCTCCTGCTGATAAAAGGAATGTAAGATTCAGAGAAACTCTATGCTCCTGAATTCTCCAGCAAAAATCTGCGTGGGCTTCTAGGGAAACACAAAGTTCACCTCCTTCTCCTGTGGGCAGAAGATGACCTATTCTATAAAATAGGTGTTTGTAAAACCCATCATTCATTTACTGGAACAAATATTTAGAAGAATAAAATATGATAGGAGGGCAAAGATACTGAATTTTGTCCAGCTGGTTGGTCCTGAAATACTGCCAACACATGTTAACAATTTCTAAGATAAGTAGGACTGGGACATCTGTCCTCTCAATTGTCCACCTCAATAATAATTCCATGAGCATCATGACCAGTTTTGTTAACCTTTCTATTATTGTTTGTCTCACTAATCATATCAGCAAATATCTGCATGGATATAGCCTACAGTAATAATTAAAGCTGTGAAGAGACTTGGCATGCAGCTAGCCGAAATGGTACCCATCTCACCACACCCATCTGGCATATGGCTGTGGGTTTTATGCTAAGAGCATTGGTGATTACAGTTTTGGGGACAAAGAACAATTGGAGTCTATCTGAAAATACAGAATGGAAAATGCCTAGTGTGGCAGGCTGTCGTGGTCCCAGCTGGATAGATACCATTTTTTTGTAGTAGCTGGTACAGTGCTGTGTTTTGGATTCAGTATGAGAATAATGTTGAAAACACACTGATGTTTTGGTTGTTGCTAAGCTGTGCTTACCCTGAGTCAAGGACTTTTCAGTGTCACATGCGCTGCCTGTGAGGAGCTGCGCCAGAAGCTGGGAAGGGAGCATGGCCAGATCTGCTGACCCAAACTGGCCAAAGGGATATTCCATATCTCAGAACATCTTGCCCAGTATATAAACTGGGGGAGTTACCTGGAAGGGGCCAATTGCTGCTGGGGAACAGGCTGGGCATGAGGTGGGGGGAGGAGTGAGCAACCATATTGTGCATCACTTATATTTCTTGGGGTTTCTCTCCCTATCTCCATCTCCTTTTAATTACAATTATTATTATTAGTAGTATAATTACTATTGGTACTATTATTATCATTAATATTAATATTATTATTATTATTATTACTATCATCTTTTACTTTGTTTCAGTTGTAATCAGTGGCGCAGGGTCTACTTGGAGGCCTCTCACTAGTGGTATCCCCCAAAGTTCAGTACTGGGCCTAGTATCATTTAACTTACTTATCAATGACTTGGATGAAGGGGCAGAGGCTTCCTCAGCAAGTTCACTGATGACACAAAGCTGGGAGGAGTGGCCAATACTTCAGAGTGCTGTGAACCCTTCAGAAGGACCTTGACAGGTTGAGGAGAAGAGCTGTCTGAAATTCAACAAACACAACTGCAAGGTGCTGCTCCTGGGGAGGAATAACCCCAGGCACCAGTACAGCCCAAAGGCTGATCTGCTGGAAAGCAGCTCTGCAGAGAAGGACCCGGAGTCCTCGTGGACAACCAGCTGTCCATGAGCCAGCCGTGCCCTTGTGGCCAAGACAGTCAGTGATATCCTGGGATGCATCAGGATGAGCATTGCCAGCCAGTCAGGGGAGGTGGTCCTGCCCCTGGTGAGGCACATCTGGAGAGCTGTGTCCAGTTCTGGTCTCCTCAGGACTAGAAACAAATGGAGCTCTTGGAGCAAGTCCAGCAGAGGGCAACAAAGGTGATTAACCCACTTACCCGTTCCCCTTACTACTGACTGAATATCTGTCCAATTGCAGAAGTATGGATTTGAGGGCTGAAACAGGATATACCAATCAATCACCTAAGAATTTAATGGCACTAGAACTACCACAGTTTTCTATTTAAATTCTCTTAGGTTGTTCAACATCCAGAGTTTCATGAAAACATGAAATAATCTCCTTCATTCGTTCCACTGCAGAAATTGGATTATATTTATCAAGGATAACAACATTTTCTTTTCTTCTGCTAAGAATGACCCTCATAAATAAATCTAAATATGAATAAATCTAAATCTAAATTTAAATAACTTAAATCTAAATATAGAATAGCATGTATGTCATGTACATGCAGTGTAAATATGATGCAAACAACCAGCAAGACATCTTTCAGTTCATTGAAGATCCTAAAATAAAATAAAAGTACCAAAGACTAATATATATATATATATATATATATATATCAAAGACTTCAGTTTTCAATGAGGCATATTAGGTTGCCAAACGGCAGTTCCATTACTTTGCCAGGTTCCATCTTAAAATAAATTCAGACTCTGGTTCCCACCACCTATTTTTTGAAAACTCCTCCTGAATTTAATTCTTGGGATGTTTAAAAGTCATCTTCTAAATTTCTAGGCTAATAAATACTCATGATTGTTTTATAGCATTTGATCTTAGACCAGCTTTTTTAATTCACGTATGCAATTCTTCTCCCCTTTTAACAATTTTCCCCGAATATAAAGAATTGTCAATCCCCTTCAAACTTTCATTTGCCTAAGATAAAGAAACCCTAATCTTTTCATTTTTCCTTATAAAATGAAAACTTCATCTTCCAAAGCCTTCTGTGTTCTTATTCCAATTTAGTTTTGTTTTGCTTTGTTTTTTTCAATATAGGTGAGAAGAGAACACTATATTCCTAAGTATTTCAGTGTCTTCTGCAGAAAGGTTTTCTTGTGTGACTCTCTACTCTCTTGCTGTTCATGGCATCTCCCAACTTTTTGTCATCTGTAAATTCCATCAGCAAATAATTTGATTCTGTCTCCTTGGCCACTAATATATGAAGAGCATAGGTCCCAATACTGATCATTGAGGTAGTAACCACTGTCAGCCTAATAACTCTTTCCAAAATATGATTTAGGGCAATTTTTTTTCCTTAAACAGCTCTTTATCCATTTCACATTAATCCCTCGTATCCTCAAAATTTCCTGTAAAGTGTTGTAAGAAACACCTAACTGAAACCTATTTAGATTATATCTGCTGCATACCTCTGTGTAGTAACTCACCAATTTGACATTAAAAGAAAAAAAGATTATTCTGTCTTGAGTTATCTTTAACAAAACCATGCTGCAATTTAGTCTACTTTGTATTGCCTATCTGCTCTTACTTACACATTCCTCCAAAATCTGTTCTAGAATTTTGCACAGTAAAAGTTACATTGAAAGGCCTGGTGTTGCTCGGAATCATATTTTCCTCCTTCTCTGAAGATACATACTGCATTTGCAACCTTTCAGACAACGTTTTCATCAAGTGCCTTCTACTGGACTTGCCATTTCACATCCCTGTTCTTTTAATGCCATGGAATAGGAATTTCCTGCATCCTGAATTTTATTACATCTTATGGTCTAAGGTGTTTTTTTTTTTTTTCCCATTGGAAGCCCTAATTCTCTAATTCAGTTATGGATTTGCATATGTTCATATTGCAATTTAACATGAAGAACTCAACCTATCGATAGCTATTTTTACAGCCACTTTTTCTGCAAGAGCTTCACACCCACTGAAATAGAGTCCAAATAACCACTGCTTCCTGGTCTTTCATCGACCATTTATTAAAGAAATCACTATTCTAACCTGTTCTGACCTTTGCTGCTAGCAATTTCCAATCAATTGACATTGGCAAATTCAAGAATTTTATACAATTTGCATTATTAGTTATTTCACTTTTTGTTTTGTAAATAATATAATTGATACTGCTGTTTAAAGATGCCTTTTCATAAGAAATCCCTTATCCTGTATTTGTAGTGCTTCCTTTACCATAGAGATTTTCCCAAAGATATTCTGGATTAAACATAGCTTTGCATTGTTGTCATTTTACAATCAAAATATCACTATTTTTAGAGAACTTTTCTAGCCCTGATGCTGCTATAAGCCTGTTTTAGTTTGTTGTACATAGTCAGTGTTTAATTTAATTTTGTAGCACATATGACAAAAGGACTTACTAAGTCATTGTTTTCTCAGGCTTTAACGTAAATGTTGTTTTTTATTTGGCATAAAATGCTATCATCTATGATTTTCATTATAAAATACCATGCATTTTCTATCAGAATTTTTCTGTAAGTCTTACAAACTCTATTCCTTATTCATTTGCACACAGTTGTTTTTTCATTTCAGGATGTATGGCCTTCTCTAGTAACAGATGGTTTCAGACGGAGGAGCCATTTTATTTCATAGTCATGTAGCTCTAAGCAAATAAAATTAGCAACTTTTTTTGTGGTTTTTGTGATCTAGATTCCAATCTATTAAAAAATTGCCTAAACCCTTCTCACATGTTGTCAGAGTGTCTTTACGAGGGAAGGATGTTTAACCATACTCTCATCTCTCACAAACTTAGGCGTAAAATGAAGATTTGAAAGGAAAACTTTATTTCAAGCACCCAACAAAGTGACTTGATTTTCAGAAGGACTTCACTCTCAGCAGCTCACCAAAAGGCCAGCATGGGAAGGTCTTTACCCATGAACTGTGCCTTTGCCAACCTTCATTTCTGGTGTTCAGTAGTTTTCATTGTGGGCTTAAACTACATTTAATAAAACCCCAAAGATAGAAATGGTGATTTATTTCCTCCCCATGAGCAGTGTCAGTTCATTTCAATTCCTGATATACAGAAGACATATTTAGTATTGATAGCTCTCTGATCTCTCCACATTTTGTACTCCTTCTGCTGTCCAAACCATGCTTGTCACTGAATATTTCCATGGAAGAGTGGGAAACACAATTTCAGGTACAACTCAACTTCCCAACAGCAGTTCATCCAGCCCTCTGTTTTTCGCCTTTGACACCCTTTGCCTACCTGAGTGCTGAACTGTGCGTCATGTCCTGTCACCCAGATGCAAAACACCAGCACCTTCTAGCATCTCAGCCACATACCTGACATGTCTCCCTCAAGGAAACAGTGACCCTCAAGGAACATATTGATTTTTAGAAGCATGAAAATTGCAAAAAGGTTGGAACTGTTGATCAGAGGATTAGCACTATCCTAAAACTACATCATCCTGAGCAGTTGGGATTCCTGAAGCTGCCTCATGGGGCGATCATCTGCAACGCTCCTTAATTCCTGCAACTGTTACTCATTCAAATAAACCAGCTTTCATATTTAATTAGAGCTCACCAGGTAAAGATTTTTCTCCAAATGAAAATACTGGTGTTACAAAAACAAAAACAAAAACAAAAACAAAAACAAAACAAACAAAAAAAAGAATAATCAAATGTCTTCAGCCAAGTATCAATTTTCAACTCCAAACTCTTAAGAAAAGAAAAAAAAAGAAAAAAAAGAGTGTGGACATTAAAACACAATGACCCAGGGATCTAAATTCTAGACATCTTTGTGCTGCCTCTCTGTGTGCCGGACTCCTTGGCTGAACCTTGCCCCTCCAGCACTGATCTCCAACCTGCTGGCTCCACAGTGCCTAAGAGGAGACTGGCAGGATGAACTGCTCAGCCTGGGGTGGCCTAGGGTGACCCCAAGCTGCTCAGGCTGTCTCCAGGGGCAACTCCAAATACAGCTGGAATGCTGGGTCACAAACCAAAACCTTTTCAGCCCTTGGAGACTAGGATACAGAAGGAGGTGTATATGTGTGAGTTAGGTTATTCTGTTGTTTGCTCACTATTTTTCATCTGAGTGCTAGAAATATTTGAGATTATTTTGTCTATGATTAGAAAAAGATTGAAATTAGTTCTCGTTATTATATAAATTGCTAGATGTCCACAAGAATCCTATATTGTCTATCTTTCCTACATAAATAATAATAGCTATTTTCTCTGGCTATGAATATTACATGTCAAAGTTAATCTTCAATTCCCTTTGCATATTTTTTCAGTATTTTTTGCTGCTCCTTTAAAATAATAAAGGAATGCTTTTCAGCATGCTAAGTGTCTACCACCTCTTGCAGAGTTGATATCTTCTCGGAGTTTTCCATTAATCCCATAGTAGAGTTTCATTCCTTTCACTTGTAAAATTTTCTTTCTTTCTGCATAACTATGTGCACAGTCTGCATTGCAAATTATTATTTCTAGATTATGTGTCTTCTGCTGAAAGAAATGATCTTCTGCAAGTGTTTTTGTAGTGGTGCTTTGTACAAAAATATTTCCTGAGCTTTCTCCTCGTATTCCTCCTACATACCATCCTTGATCAGAAATATCTCAGGAAGGTGGAAAGATATTAGCCAAAGGGAAAATTTGTCTTGTCATTACCCCTAGTAGCTCCATGGCAGAGATTCAAGAACAGCAGTTTGGCTTTTGGGGTGTGAGCTGTAGTGAAGAGCATCACACAAGCATCTCTGGAGCTGCACATTGCTCTTATTGGCAGCACTTGTAAGATTCAGAACACTTTGACCATGGCTTTGCAATGTGTACATCCCTCGAAGTAGCGCGAACTTCATCCTAGCCTTCTGGTTTGTCATTGCATATCCAATTACAGGATCAGGAAACTGTATTAGCATCTAAGTATGATTTTAGCCTTAATTTTATGTGCCTTACAAAAAAAAAAACAAAAACAAAAGAAACACTTTTTTCAATAGCAGTGGGTCTAGCTAGAATCAAGAACCCATTAGTGCTGTCCCAAACTGACCTGTCCTAACAAAAAAAAAATTGTTGAGAAAGCAAGTTAAATCAAAAAGAAACAAGAAATTAAAATTGTTTTCCCTTGAGAGAGTAAACAAGTGAAAACATCTTGAGACTATTTTAATGGGCATGCGGTGCCAGTGTAACCATACAGGTAACCAGGGTGACCACCAAACCTCAGCTGAGATGCAAAGATTGTTTTTTTCATTACCTGGCTAACAATTCTGGACAGCAGAGACACATGGGGACATGGGCTCCTTTAGGCTGAGTTCATCCTAGTGCACAGTGGAGCTGTGGGGGGAGCACTGCCTGCTCCGAAGGGCTTCCCCCACACACAGTTCATCACAAGGCTGTGCCTTTAGGATCGTTCCCTCTCTCTCTCCCAGCAGGAAGCTCAAGCATATCTGTGAGAGTTACCTCCACACAGGAATTCCACCTCTCGAAACAGGTACAGGAAGAACAGTAGTGGCCATAATACATAGAGTTTTCCCACACTGACATTCTTGGCATTCCTAGCTGCAAGGTCAGTTTGAGAGAAGCTATTCCATCCTCTTTGCCAAATCTTCTGGGTTTAACTCTTTCCTCCCAATAGTGACATATGCACTGAGCTGGTGACAAGTCACAGAATCAGAGTGCAGCTACCTTAGGCACCATGAGAGAAGAGCAGAGTATGCCCACACATCTTCCCATGCTGTGTTGTAGTGTGTGATTGGAGCTCAGTGACATTTTTTGATGAGTGGGCATTGGGGGGAAGGTCTTAATGGCTTATCAGAACCACTAAGAAAATTGGATAGGTGGAACCAGTGCCTCAGAGCAAAATGGTACATTACTGTATGATGCCTGAGATTGCACAGCTGCTCATTTATTAAAGATGCAGCACCTCTGCTACAGCCTGTGAACCACTTGCTGACACTGTCCATTTCAGGAGAATCATCACTAAATTCCTTCATTCTCATTCTGTTTTGTTAATGAAGATTTTCTTTTACATCTGGGATTCCTAATTAATGAAACACTTAAACCACCTAGGGGCAAATTACCTTCTTTGAGGGGGGAAGATGCAATGAAAGACCAAAAGGTCCAATTATTTTGGCTATCTTTGTCTTTAAGTGTTACAGAAAAGAAAACAAGGTATAAATTGAATGCAATTTTGCTTTAATTAAGAAAGTGAAAATAATTGTATATTCTATTTCCACTTATGACACTTTGTTGTATGCTTGAAGTACAATTAAATTGCAGTCAGACAATTTCAGAAGTGAAATTCTTGGTGCATCTGCTGAAGAGAAGACAGCTATCTTGATAACAATCTCAGATGATCTGAGATTAATTTATGATCTTCGCATCCTGTGCTTGTTCACTTCTTTTTTTTTTTTGCTTGAATTTTTACATATTTATCCCATTTTGAATCCTTAGTTAACATTGATATAGTTCTCTTTTTTTCTTCTTAATTTTGCCTTGTTTTCTATAGACGATTTTCCTACTTTGCCTATTTTACCTCTCTTTTTACCTGTCTCACATGCATCTGTGAAAGACCACTGGGGAGATCTTGTAAATAATCAGTTCTCATCTGATTTTTATAGAAATATTTGGATGCATTGTTAGGTGATGCTGGATAATGATCCCGCTCCTTTCGCACAGCCTTTGGAAGAGATTAGGCAATGCAAAGGATTTGACCTTGACCTTACGACCTGAACTGCAATGATTACATATAGATATTGCTTCTTCCAAGAATCATGCAAAATAGATATGCCAGACTATGTTCTCACTCACTGTTCAGTAGCTGTTTGGGGATAATTTATTCTTGAGATGACAGAATGCAGTTTACAAATTGTATCCTGTATACCTTATGAGACAATTATTTCAGGAGTCTGAGCAATCCAGCAAAATTGACTCAGAGCAAACAGAAAGCCTGTGCTGGAAAGGATGACCATGTTTGTTTAACCTGACAGGGTCCTGGTTAGGCTGTCATTTGCTTGCATGTAACTTCCACTGGTGGAAAATGAGGTCTTGCAAATTTGCCCCAAAAAGTGATTCAAGCCAGTATTCCCAAGGCTGACTACAAAATATGTGGACTTTCAGAAGATGTTGCTCTTCTCTGAATATAAAGTTTGAAAGTAAGGGTGAGTAAACTGAGAATGGGTATGGGGAGAGGAACAGATCTTTCTTTCCAATGGAACAGTGAGAGGGCTGTCTCTGAAAGAAAGGAGACAGCCAAGAGCTGAAATTCAAGTTGAAAGCAGAAATAGCTTCCAGAGCAGTGTAATAAAGTGCATATATTTAACTCATTATTTTTAGTTTACAAATGTTTGTTGACAGGAGTGACAAATATAATGTGTGTATGAGACTGAGGAGCAGGAATGAAACATTCTGTCTCCACTTGAAATAGTCTCCTTGTAATCCAAACAAACACACACACCTGCAAATTCCTCACAAGTCATCCAGCTGAAGCTCAGAAGATGACTCATGTTGTGCTTGACTGGAACACTTGCTAAGGTAAGCCTGTGTGGACTTGGTGTTTCGTGCCGTGGGATGTTTAATAGCTGGGAGTAGCGATGTTGCAATGCAGCAATTTTAAGCAAGGACTTCTTCATTCCAAGCAACTGAAAAAGATCTACCAGCAGAGTTATTTTAAAAAAACAACAAAAAAAAGCATAAATACAGTTCAGCATGGGCTGGGGAGGAGGGAGAACTTAAACACCAGTGCAGGTCTGGATGTGATGTATACTGCATCAGCTGATCATCTCTGGGTCTCTTCAGTAATGCCATGGGTCAATTCCTGGGAGGCAGCCCTTAATCAGGAAATGTTCCTGGATGAGGTCAGCACTGGGTTTTACCATAAAACACAAGTATCATACATTAATAATATCAAACAATATGTATTAGTCTTTAAACAGCCAGCTTCCGAGATGTGTCTGGCTGACATTTTTGCATGGGACTGGAGAAGAAACCACAATACCATATGATACCATGAGTTGCTATTGGGTACAGAACCTAGTGCGTGTGGAAATGTATAGCTCAAAAACATAGCAGTAAAAACTAAGAAGGGGCTCACTGTTCTATATCTCTGCCCTTTTTTGCTATAATTTGATATACTTACTCAGTTTCAAAGAATAGTAGTAGTGTGTAATTAATCTTTCAAAAGACACCTATTTTTAGTAGGTTTGAATTATTGAGAACATCGGAATGGTTTGAGGACAAGTTGTTCAGTGAGCAGGGCATGTCAGTGCTGTGCTTCTGGGAAAGAGAGGGGTGGGAGGTGCTTTTGCCACCGCTCTCTGTGAGATGCAGAACCGAACCAGGACAGGTGGGCACAGTATTGACAGAGCAGGAACCAACATCAGTGTTGGGGTTCGTCCCCCCTGCCATGTAGCCCCGGGGGGACAGACACGGTGTTTCCCTGCCCCTGCTCAGCCTCATTCCACATTGGTTGTTTTGTGTTCCCCTGCGCGGCCAAGGACCCTCGGGTCCCGGGATTGAGCAGTTCCTCAGCAGAGCCCCGGCCATGCGGCTGGAGAAATAAACATCTCTGAAACAGCTAGCAAGAATCGGTCCATAGATACTTCTTTTCCACGGGACTCCTTGTTTGATACATTGTGTTACAGAATCCCCACTGTAACACATCAGTATGTCACTGAGACTTCAGAAGGGCTGTGAAATCCTGACCATCATGAGTTCTGGTCCTCTGACTAACAGTTCTGTCTGGATGGCCAGTAGACATGAAGTACTTATGTCAAGTCTCAGTGTTGAAGAGAATGTTGTAACTGTGCTTCACGTGAAAATAAAAATATTTAAATCAATGCTAATTTTTGCATTGACTCAATAAAGACTAGGATTTTACCATGCTTTTTATCAGAATGACACTAGGTGGACCAGGATATAGTCATTACTTTCTCAAATAATGCCCTTTGATTTCTTTGGTGATGTTATGTTCATTAAAGAAAGGGAGGAAGGAAGGTGGTTGTCCTTAGTGCTTTCTGCTAGAAATGAGCTCAAACCTAGACTGAAGTTTGGAGCTGGTGCTCTACTTGGTCCTTCTTTTTCTTTGGAAGCATACAATAGAGTAGAAAATAGTTTTTCCTTTGCTTTTCTGATGTTTAATTTTGTTCCCATAGTGACAAGTGCTTTGCAAATACCTGAGGAAGATGCTCTGTGCTGTGAGGAGAAATCCAGAGGCACCTGGACAGGCTTGACAGGTGGGCCTGTGTGAACCTCATGAAGTTCAACAAGACCAAGTGCAAGGTCCTGCACCTGGGTCAGGGCAATCCCAAGCACAAATACAGGCTGGGAAGAGAATGGATTGAGAGTAGCCCTGAAGAGAAGGACTTGGGGATGTTGGTGAATGAGAAACTCATCGTGATGTGCACTTGCAGCCTAGAAAGCCAACTGTGTCCTGGGCTGCATCAAAAGCAGCATGACCAGCAGGACGAGGGAGGGGATTCTGCGCCTCTACTCCACTCTGGTGAGTCCTCACCTGGAGTACTCATCCACTTACAGGGCCCCCAACATAAGGAGGACTTGTGCCTGTTGGATTAAGTCCAGAGGAGGGCTTCATGGATGATCAAAGGGCTGGAGCACCTCTCCTGTGAAGGCAAGCTCATAGAATTGGGGTTGTTCAGCCTCTAGAAGAGAAGATTCTGGGAGAACTTACAGCAGCTTCCAGTGCTTCCAGTACATCAAGGGGCTACAAGAAACCTGGAGAGGGACTTTTTATGTAGTGATCACATGTAGTGATCACATGTAGTGATCAAACAAGGGGAATAGCTTTAAACTGAAAGAGGATAGATTTAGTTTGGAAATAAAGAAGAAATTCTTTCCTGTGAGGGTGGTGAGACACTGGAACAAGTTTTCCAGAGAAGTGGTGGATGCCCCATCCCTGGAAATGTTCAAGGCCAGATTGTGTGGGGCTCTGAGTAACCTGGTCTAGTGGAAGGTACACCTGCCCATGCCAGGAATGCTGGAAGTAGGTAATATTTAAGGTTCCTTCCAACCCAAACCATCCTATGACTCTATTTCATAAATATTTTAACACGCAGAAGATTCAGAAAGGAGTCCTGCTCTTTTTGTCCCTTCTGCACCAACAAAATATATATCTCAGAAATTGAGTCCAAGATTATAAAGAACATATACATGTCAATCTGGATGATGGGGAAAAAATGTAATCAAAGACAAACAAAAAAAGATAATATGCTAGCAAAAAAAAAAAGAAACCTAGTCTCATTTCCCTAAATGGAATCTTATTATATCTGTATTTTGAAACTGAAATAAAAATGTTATCATCCACTTCTGTTTCTGCAACAAGGTTGCACAAGATATGGGGACAAAAAGCAGATTCGTTCCAGTTGCCTAATTGGACAGGAGTAGTTGCTGAATGCCAGCCTGACCTAAATGGAACTGAAGTATTTTCACCAACCTTTCATCCTTTTGTATTTTCTAAGGTTAATCTTCCTTCTTTTGTGATTCCTTCACTAGGCTGCAGCTGGGAGAACAAGAGGTACAGCTGAACTCAGAGCATCTTTCCATGCCTAGCTCACAAGGAGGTGGTTTGCTTGAGGCTAGAGATAAATGACCTGTTCATAATCAATGTTTTTCAATTAATTTAATCTTTTCTCTTGCACATCAGTTTGTCATGAAGAGACCAGATTATATAAATACATTCCTCATCTAACGTCATTTGATGAATGCTTCAAGAGAAAATAAAGTAACTGCCTTTGTATTCATAAAAGCTGTCACTTCAAGGCTATTTGCCACTCGTTATGGCATCACTGCTGTAAATACAATTAAGTAGATGGGCTTGTCAGGACTACTCTGAAGTTGCCCCCTGGAGAGGACAGAGCAACAGGTAGCATCTACTTTGGAAGTAAGCTTTGCGTTTCAGTCACTACTAACTAGCTAAATTGGTTCAAATTATCTCTGCAGTTCCAAACTAGAGCTGGAGGATGCACCCAACCCAACCTATTGCATTTTTCATGGATATGTTGGCATTGAATATGGCTAGAGCAAAAGTTAGAGCAGGGCTGTGTTTTGCCTCTCCCTTTGCCTTGAGATGGCCATCCTTCCCCCTCTTCCTAATAAACCACCGAAGTAGAGATGTTGAAGGTGTAAGATGGAGGGATGAAATGCTGTAGATCATATTCCAGCCCATCAGTACAATGAAGTCTGCTACAGAGAGGCATATTGTCAGAAGAAGAGAGATTTCAGGATCCTCAACCCCATGCAAGGGAGTGGTGTGATATATGAAACTGATGGAGGGGGCTGCAGCTTTCGCAAAATATTCAGGGTATCATTTAGCAGCAGGTTTAATTTGTGTGCTATAGATTGTTTTATACCAGTTAAGAAGATGTAATAACAAATAGCATCAGGAAAGCAAAATGCCTGAAAAACAATGCAGCCAGTGTTGGTTTGCTGTGCTTCTCCATGGATTTCCCCTGTTACCTGCTGAGCTGTGCAAGCAAGGGGTTTAGCTGTTTCCTCCCAGTGGCCACTCAGATTAAAAGCCTGAGCTCTGTGACATATGGCTGCTCCAGTTGCAGTGGATCTTTCGGCTTGTTTCCAACATGCTATAACTTCAATTTACCAGAATGGCACTTAGAGATGTCCAATTAAAATGTCCCATTTTATCAGGGAAAATGCTTTCCCAATGGTACTATATGCCACTGAATAGAATTCAAAAATCACTTCGTCTGTTACAACTTTTATTTTCATAAAGAATGCAAACATGAAATACTTAATGTGATGTCCTAATTAATGCAAATATGCCAAACCCTTTTATTTTCCAGAGAAAATTATATTACACCATTACATTTCCCCATTTCATGGCTGCATATTTTTATATATTGTAACCATGGTTACTGTGTCATTAAAGTCTATTCAGAGGGAGTTGGGCATAGCATCGAGCTATCACAGAGAATGATTGCTTTTGTAAATTTAAAAGAAGCTCTGCAGCTAATTACTGTGAGTTTGTGTAAATTGGACCAATGGAGAGCAGAAAATTTGTAACAAATTATTGTAGAATCTGAAGCAAATAGAGAGTATTTTTATTTGATTTAGGAACTTGCCTTCTGTATCACAAGCCTCTTAAACTTTTAATTGTGTAAAGCTCGAGCCATACACTGGCACACTGCTGATACAGGGACACAGCCCTGGCTCAACTGGGATGTGAATGGTCTTAAATGGAAAGTAGTGGGGATGGGCAGAAGGCTGGGGAAAGGACAGTGACACTGTTGGGGCTGCCCAAGGCAGCAGTGTCCAGCTACATACATCCTTGGCTTCTGCTGCTGCAGGCAAGGGTCAGCTTCAGCAAGGAGGGAAAGCTGTCAGCTGCAGCAAGCAGGGAAAGCTGTCAGCTGCAACAGGCAGGGGCTGGCTGCAGCTTGTAGGGAAAGCTGTCAGCTGCAGCAGGCAGGGGCTGGCTGCAGCTTGTAGGGAAAGCTGTCAGCTGCAGCAAGGAGCGTGCCCAAAACAAAGGTGGTGTAAAAGCATCGGCAGAGGCAAAGGACAAGAGAGGGGTCTCTGTGTAGGTTCTGGCTGGTTTATTGCCAGTGGAGGGTCAAAGACCAGGAAAAAGGGGAGAGCACAGCACTTTATATGGACGTGAAACAAAGGGAAACAACCAATGGGGATCGACTGAGGAGGAGGAGATAACAGGGGAATAACCGATGGGAATAACTTAAGGGAGGGAATTACATGAGTAAACCAATGGAGCATCGAAGAAGGGAGAACTTTCCAGAACTAATACATAAGCAACTAGGGGAAATACATAAACATGAATTTATACATAAAACTGGGTGGAGAACTCCTGAACCAATAAACTTAAAACATGTAAACTAAGAACCACTAGGAACGTGAGAACTCGCTGTAACCACGGGGTGAGAATCAGACCTCTGTGTTCTGGAGGCCTGGCCCCCAGTCCTCTGAATGGTCTGCTGCAGTGGCCACTGCCACATGCACTGCAACAGGACAGAGCATTCCTTTGCTGAACATCAGGCTTTTCTGATTTTGCATTGTTTGGAAATTTTAGAAGTAAATTTGGCTGTTTAGGAATTTTTCAAGCTGTCTCTTTCCTGCCGTTTAAGTATATGTTTCCTTCACATGGTGCACTATTTGGATAGAGTGGGGCTCTCTCTTCTCTCCTTACCTGCCCAGAATTGTAGTAGCAGATGTAAAGTAGGATCGTGTCATCATACGTTTCCTTAATCTTTCTTCAAATACTGATATCTTTATCAGGAAACAACATATCCGTGGCCACACAGATGCGTAGAAGCCTTTGTACTGTATGGAAAGCTGAATCTAAGTTAAATATCCTCCTACTCTGTATGCTACTAATCACTTTTGCAGCTCGCCCCCCCAACTTTTCAATAGTTGCATGATTTGTGGCATCCTGATATGTTAGTAAGAATTTTCCATTCCTCCCTGTACCCCTGTGCTGGTCAAATATTTGGGGGTTTTGGTTCCACCAGCCTTTGAAACATTTACATGGGACATTGCCTCAGAGAGTGCAGTAAGTGACTGCACAGAAGTGAGGGTATGTGGGGTGATGACTCCCATCAGTGGAGTGGTTGATGGCTTATCCTTGTCCTGTCTCTGTACTGCCACACACCCTCCATCTGCCTACAGCCAGGGGCAGAATTTTCTGCGTTTCATCTCTTATAATATTTTGCAGATACTGATAACTAAGCTTACTGCTCCTCATGGACTCAGAAAACCTAGTACTGTCCTGATCCAAGCTGGTGTTTACTTTGTATTGTGTTGCTTGTGTAACACTGGGTTACAGCAGACATTTTTCCTTCTCAGACATCTCAGAGAATAAGCAGAAAATCAACAGCACCTTCTCCAGATGACAGTGAGCACAAACTATGTAAGGCTCTATAAAAACCTCCTGTCCCAACCACTCATCTTCCCCCTACTTTGAATTCTAATACAGGAGCTGTGGAAGGAACCACATTGTTTCCCCCAGCTTTAGGGAACACATTTCCACAGATGAATGGGGAAAAAACCTAATATAAATCTTTAGTAGTCACCATCAGTCCCTGTCTATTCGCCATTATCCAATTTTATCCCTAAAAGCAGCTCTGCACAGCCTGGCTATCAGTACCCAGCATGACAGATTAGGCCAGAGAAGATGCAAAATCTGGGTTTCCCATTGACCAGTGCCAGTGTGGCTGGTCACAGGCCGGTGCAAGCAGCCCTCAGACAAATAGCTGCTAAAGTAGGGGTGAAAAAAATCCTGCCAGTGCTAAAAAACCATTGAGTCCTGCATGCCTTTTTGTAATAAATAATTAGACTGATTTCAGTACTGTTAATTGAATAAATAAAGTCAGTAACATGACACAGGCCTGTGTGTGTAAGTCTATTCTCCCTCACCTGATCACCAACAGAGTTGCAATTTTGAGGCTCAGGCTCTCTGCCTCTCTTTTCTCCACTCACTGGTCCTTTCTTCTTTTTTTTTTTCTTTTTTTTTTTTTTTTTATTTTTAAATTTTTTTCTGCATCTGTTCACTTGCCAAATTTATCAGCAGGACGCCTGAGCCCTTACCTGGGATAATACCCTGTCAGGATGTAGGTAATGGCATGGTGTACTATAACATTGGTGTGTAGCAATGAGGCAATGAAATATCCAGGCGGTATGTCAGGAACATTGTATTTATCTTTCTGTGGTATTTTTGCATCATTTTGGAAAAGGCCAAGTATGCCCGTGATGATGTGGTGTTATCAGATAACATTTCAAAACCTATTTTGCACTCAGAGGGTTAACAGTGGGAGAGACAAGCACTTCAACATCACCAGCAGCAGGTGATCCTGAACCTCCTCATTTGCAATAGTTCAGCAAAACCAGACTCCAACGCTATTTGGAAAGTGTGGGCATCACCAGGATGCTCAGAGCTGCTCTCCTCTCTTGTATTGCTCCCTGGCAGAGTATTAACTACTTACTGGTAATTCAGGGTGGAAACACACCCTGTTTCAGTTAAAAGCCTTAGAAGCATACATGAGACACACATTTGTGTGGGGAAATAGAGAAAAACTGCTCTCCTGACAAATGTGGTAAGCACATAATCTCCATGTGACAGAGGCTTGCAGCAAGTACAATGCAACAGAACCCCAGAGCACTCCACTTGATACTTCAGTCTGCTACTCTTTTCATGGCTTCTGCTAAACCCACATTGCATTTCCCATTAAGTTAGTAAATGCTATTTTTTTATTTAACATTTCCAAAAATAAAGCATAATCAGAGGGTTCCAGTTATATAACATATTTTATTATCTTCCACATTACTTATTTGCAGAAAAATAATCTAGACACACTTTTGGCCTCTTTCATTAGATAGCCTTGAAAAATATAATGCCATACTGCTCAGGTTGTCCTTCTATATAACCACGAAATACTGCATTATGTATGCCTAACCCTTTGCCAAGTTGATACTTGAAAAGATAGGAAAAATGAAAGTCTACTTCTTACACCAACTCCGATTGCTTTTTATCAAAAAATAATTGTGCCTGACAATGTATTCTTTCTGCTTCATGGGCATTATTTTTTTGATTTTTGAACAATACAATATTGCAGTTTCTGCTAGATTCATCATTCCATACCACAGAGCTGTAAAAATTAAATTACAAATCCTGCAGGTCTTGGTCTTCCCAGGCTAAGGGCTGTGCCATGGAGAGCTCTGCTGGGTTTGCCAGGTCACTGCACAGATGTAGCTGCTCATGTGTTGGAGCATATGCAATGAGCCACAGTGCCACAGTCTCTGGGCTTACTAGCAGAGGGGCATCTCCATGCTTTTATTAGTTTGATGGTTCTCAGTTCCAGACTGTTCTGGTTTTGGCAGGGAAGGAGTTGATTTTCTTCATAGTAGCTGGTATGAGGCTGTGCTTTGGATTTGTGCTGAAAACAGTGTTGATAGTTCAGGGATGTTTTTGTCACTGCTGAGCAGGGCTTACACAGCATTAGGCCTTTTCTGCCTCTCATCCCACCCCACCAGTGAGGAGGCTGAGGGGGCAGAAGGAGTTGGGAGGGGACACAGCCCAGACAGCTGATCCCAACTGACCCAAGGGACATTCCAAATCATATAGCATCCTACTCAGCATTTAAAGCTGGGGGAAGAAGGAGGGAGGGAAAGATGTTTGGAGTAGTGGTGTTTGTCTTCCAAAGTCACCATTACACATGATGGAGACCTGCTTTCCTAAGGATGGCTGAACACCTGTGTGTCCATGGGAAGTGGTGAATCACTTCCTAGTACTTCTTTGCTTCTGCACATGGCTTTGGCTTTACCAAATTGAACTGTCTTTATCTCAACCCACAAGTTTTCTCCCTTTTACCCTTCTGGAGGGCTGAGGGGAGGAGAAGGATGAGGAACCTGGGAACACACAGTGCCTTAGCATGGACTCAAATCCTTGTTCATGCAGTTCAGACAGATTTGGGGCTGATAAAGAAATACACATCACAGCCCAGGCTGCCAGCAGCCATCAGATTTTCTTCTTTTTCCTTCCCACTGCCAGGGGTCTTTGGGAAGCAAACACCAAGCAGTGTTTTGCAGCTTGTTCTTAGCCTCAGACTAGAGAAATGACCTGTGCATTAATGGACGAACTGCCATCTTTGCAAACATACCAGGCTTCATCAATACAAGCAAAGGTAACAAGCAGAACACCCTTACTTGGCTGCCAGAGACGTGTTTTCTGGGAATCAGGAACAGATAAGGCTACTGGATAGTCAGCCTCCTCCAGAATCATCTTCCGCAAATCTTCTCCATACATAATTTGGCAACTGCTCTATTTGTACAGATTTCCAATTGTGCAGAAATTCTTCCCTGAGTGACTGGGTCTCTTCCTGTGCATGCAGCAGTTGCACAAAGTGCTCACACAACAGGCTGGACATGTCCCTCAAGGGCCACTGCACATCCAGAAATCTTCAGTGCATCCGCAGAATCAGCATTCAGCACATGTGCTGCTGGGTTGACCTTCTCTGAAGGGCATATATGCTTTTTAGTCTTGTGATAAAGGCTCAGGATGTCTCAAACATCAAGGACCAGACAGAGGAAAACCTAACTAGGCTATGCAGCAGTCCATCCTGGGGCTTGCTGCAAAAGGAGCCAGAGGGGAGGGGGTTATCACTGCAGAATCAGCCACATCAAAGGAAAGGTACCCAGTTGTCTAAGAAAACCCTCATTAAACACTTCATGCACCCAGCAGGAATCACCCAACACAGTCCTTATTGTTCAAGCACTACTTGAGGCCATGTCAGCCTGGCATAATGAAGCTCTCCATTTAGTTGGCATCAGGGCTATTTAAGGTTTGTTAACATTTACAGTTGACTTAATTTTTATTTTAATTACATGCCAGAGATACCAGTAATATTTTGGTATTCTTGCCAAAGAAAACTTTTAATATTTATAGACTTTGAACATGCCAGCTGGCTGATGCTAAGAGTTTGAGTTCTCTTCAAGACAAAATTATTGGAGCCATTTACGCAAGTCTCATTGACAGTTTACTTTAGCTTTCATTTCCAAGACATCAACATTAGCATCTATGATTTATTTTGCAGTCTTCTGTGGGGGAAAGGAAAGCCCTCGCCTCTGTATTAATATTAACATTTATATGAATCAGCCAGTAATCACTTGGATCTAAGAGCTGCGTTTCATGTTTTAAACAAGATGCAGTTGAGCTCCCAGGCACAAAATCAGTAGATTGGGCCATCCAGGAAATGTACATGATAGGCCACCAACTGCAAGCCAATGCTCCAAAAAGTTGTGGTCCATGGATTAGGCAAAGCCATGAAATATTCTCATTGGCAAATTTTATCTGTTGATCTTAGAACCCTGCTTCTTTTCCCAAAAGGATTAAATGACATAGCATCTCTTGTTCTCCTTTTTTGCTAGCTTTTAGCCCCAAATCTTGGTCCTTCTATAGGCTTTTCAGGAACCCAAGCATTTAACCTTGACTCTGTGCCTGGATTTCCTTATCTATACTGTATCACTTTGAGCTTCTTTAATCCTAGTCCTCACTTTACTTCAGACATTTCTTCTTCAAGATCACCAACACACATGTTCATATTTTCAGTGTCCTTCAGTTTTGAATGGTGGCATGAGCTTGTGCTGATGCTGGTTAAAAACACCTGTCCATCATTTAAGACAACTCTAAGAAAGGAAGCTGCGGGTTTGCTTTACCTGCAATACTGTCATGTTCAACACAGTTGTCATAGATTACAATGAAAGAATTATTTGATTTATTTGTTTGCAAACTATTGTGTATGATACTGCTTCCAGAGGGGAGTCATGGGCAGGCAGGAGGAAGGGGCTGTTCTTTGCACACGACAGCTGCCCAGAGGAGAAGCCAACCCTCCGTGATGGGGAGACGGTGTTTCAACAGGGAATGATAAGTATGGCCCAGTGGGAGGAGCCTCCACATCACATGGGGTTTTGGTGTATTTCTTCCTCTGGATCTTCATGGTGCTCCAGAAGACTAATTGCTGTTGCAATTCAGCAGCAGGACTGTATGTTTTTCTCAGCAAATGTAGTGCCATGAGGCCCAGCCAACCCTACAGGAGTTGGTCCAAACACTCCCTCCCAGTCAGGGCCCTGTTCATGCTGTCAGCTGTCAGAAGAGCACAAACTGACCCCACCACCAAGAACAGCACAGTGATATAATATAGGCAGGTTTACCTTTCCTGGGCATTGTGAAGGGGCCAGTGCTGGTTACAGCAGCCCAGAAGCAACACTAAGTCACCTGTGCTACACCTTTTCCAGGGTAAAACATATCCAGGTTACATTTGCACTACAACCTGCTCTGGAGCAGCCTGTGCTCCTTGGGCTCTTGCAAGGGTGGGTCTCATCTAGCAGACCTTCAGTCCCCAGAATGGGGAGAAATCCCTCAGTCACCACAGTTGAGAGATACTCATATCTTTAGAGATGGGAAGGGAAGAGATTGTTGTACATAGTACAAAGAGAAGGTTACACAAGGCATGTCCACAGACAGTGGCAGAGCAAGTCTTAGGAGAGCCATGTACTTCACATCTCAGAGCCCACAGCCTACCCAACCCCATTGATGATCACCTCCAATGGGCACAGGACAGTCTCGGATCTGGTATCAAAAGCATATTATTTGGTCCCCCTGCCACTTGCAGGCAGTTCTGAGCTACAGATATTTTCTGCACAGCCAGACCACACTGGAGTTCTAGATGACACTTTCCTTCCTTATCTTCTTCAAGAAAAGAAGTTAGTCTGAAGATTCCTTGCACTCCCGCACAAATAGCTATGAGGGCTGTTGTAATTCTGATGACAATTTTAGGACCTTCCCTACAAAGAGTACTCTTTATCTATCTTGCTGAAACTTCAACACACTGTATACCTCAGTAGCAGTGCTGAAAGATCAGATCTCTTCAAATACCAAGGCATTAAATTATATTTCTTTATTCCAGTTTGCACTGGCAACTCCTAAAAATAAAAAAGCTGGTTGAATTCTGACTTAGAAAGTGAAGGAAAATAGTAGTGTTCCTGTAGCATCAAAAATTTTTTTGAATATATGTCTAGAATTATCTGTAAATGCCCTAAATAGAGTTTCTTTGTCACATAGCAGCTCCTGTTGCCAATGTCTTGGGGAAATATCTGGAAATCATATTAAAGGAAGTAAAGAAAAGGTGGAGGAGGAAGCTGCATGTGAAAGCATTCTTTCCCTGATCCATATCTGAGTGTTTCCAGTCAACAAGCTCTCAAGTCTGTACTTGAACTGTGCATCAAAAGAAGCAGCCAATGTGTATTCTCTTGTCAAGCTCATTTCAAACTGATGCATAACAGCCGTGTACTAGCTAAGGTCATTTCAAGTAAGGTGTTTACTTTGACTGCAAACTAAATTTGTCTCTCTTCACTCAAATATAAAGTCAGTAATATTTGTAAACCAAACATTATAAGGCAAAGGTCTGACTTGAAGCTGATGCTTGCACTGGAACTGGGAGCATGAAACAGCTGCATAACAGCGATATTTCCCTGGAAATGTGGACATGTCTGTACAATGGAGGCCAATTCACAGGCAAGGCCTTGGGAAATATCTCTGGGGCAAGCTAATGATACCTCCCAGGGCCATACTAGAGCCCCTTCAAGGGCTGCCCTGTCTGCCCATGGGTGGCACTCGGTGCCTGGCCTGACACCTTCACCTATATCTTCCGGCCTGGCTTCATGTCACTGCACATCAGCAAACACAGCAATGGCCCCCTCCTGAAGAGGAAAGCCCTGTCACAGTCTGCTACCAAGGCAAACAAGATCTGAAGCATCCTGAAAACAGTCTTGAGTATATACTTTCTTAAGCTGGACCTGAGATTGCCTTCAGCTTTGGCAGCCCCTGGGAGCAGCCATCTTCAGGTACAGCAGGTCACAGCTGGAGCCCCTCATAATCTTGGGAGGTGCAGACTTGTGTCTGACACTCCATTTGAAAAAGATGCCTCACAAACCATGGCAGTTATTAGGTGGCCAAAGGGCATGTACCATGTCCCTACAAGACTGTGCAGACACTGGCACAGGCAGCTGTCTGAACAGACCAGCTTCTGCCAGCACCAGTTCATCTTAAGCAACTAATCAGGGGCAAACACAACACTGATGGTTTTTTTGAACCTTTCTCCTGTGTATTTGATTCATATTCTTTTGTTCTTGTGTGCCACATAATATGAATTTTACTTTGTTCAACATTCTGGAATTTTTAGCATCCATTTACAGTGTTACCAGGATGGTTTGCATGGCTCCTTTAGCAGGCAAATATTTTTCCAAATTGCTTGAACTTTCATTTGCTGTTTCTGTGATAATAGTGATAATGAATTAACAACGGAATGGTACTCCCTGTGTAAATAAGGATGGTCATCATCAAATCATCTCATATGTTCCACTTTATGACATTTTTATGTTGTGCAACATGAAAACAAAACAGTACCATATTTTCTTGAATGCCGCTAATGGAAGACAAAATGAGTTCTTTGTAGATAACTACTAGGTTCTTGACATTTCTGACTAAATACAGTATAGGGCAACATTTCCACTGTGGTACTGCAGCTGCAAGCTGTGTCTAATCTAGCAAGAAGTTAACCTTGAATACCAAATGCAAAATCTATAAGCTAAAAGGTAGGACTAACTTGATTCCCTGAAGGTCACAGAATTTAAATAGAATGGAGCAAATCCGTCTGAAAATGAAATATTCTGCATTATTCCGCATGTATAGCCTTATGTCTTTGATATGGGATTTTCAAACTGCTTATTAACCCTTTAAAAAAAAGTTGTTTTAAGTAGTAGTAGTTTGAGTCAGATCTGTCTGGGCTTATTCAGGCTTTACTCAAGTCAGGACAGCACCCCAGGGCGAGGATGTCATTGGACCTGTGCAGCCAGGAAGAAGGAAGCGAGTCTTTCCTCCTCCCTTGTATGAGCACAGAGGTTAATGTAATCCAATTCCTTGTGCTCCAGTAAATGGTGAAGAGGATGCAGAAAAAATTTGGCTCTGCAGCATGGCAAGGTGAGAGTAGATTCCCCTTGACCAAAGGGGGCATGGAGGCTTAGATAATTGCATGGATGGAATGTCATGCTCACTGGGTTTGCTCCATGCCTATGGGAAGAGCTCACCTCTCCTTCCCACTCTGCCCACAATGGTACTCGCAGCCACAGTCCATCATCTCATGAACAGCAGAGGAAATTCTTATGACAGCTGGTGTGGGGTCAGTAGCTCTGACCGAGGAAGCTGTGACCGGTCCGGAGAGATGGTCCCGTGGAGGATCATCTTCCCGAGGCCCGGTGTCTTCCCTCAGCTGCTGGCAGGAGGGCCCGTGCAGAAGCTGTCAGCTCTTTAGTGATTGTCAGCTCGTGATTTCAGCTCAGCTCTACAGGGCAGCCTCCAGGCCAGACCAGGGAGAGAGACGAGAGGCTCGTGTAGCTGTTCCACACGAGGTAGCTTTATTATCCGTACTCCGGCGAAGGGGAGCCAGGGACAAACATCTCTCTGCCCTCGCAGGGGCAGGGGGCTTTATAGGGGTACAGGAGGTGGGTGTCAGAGGGTAAAGGCCAATGGGCTACAAAAGATCTGCATAGAGTGTCCCAGAGGATTCTGGGTCTGTCTTCTTCTCACTGTAACTGAAAGTAGCTGCCTTCCCGGAGATTGCTCAATTTTCTTACCTCAGCAGACATCCCTCCAGGGCAGAGGCTGGGCATACCCTACAAATTCTGACTGAGAAAACACTGCCAACTCAGGTCTTCTGAGATTCACAGGATAAGATTCAAAGGATATATTTAGCAGCACTGTAATTTCTTTTTCCAGAATCTCATTTACAGACTAAATATTTGCAGTTCCTCTTCACAAAAATGTGAGGGTATTTGAGATCCTGCACTCTGGTTTGCAAGGACTTACTATGTTACCATCATATATCCTTTAATCACGGAGCAGTCGATACTCAGCCACAGATAACACATTACAGGTTCCAGCTGCATCTCTAGACAGTGACATTTTCATCTAAATTTAGTTGTCTGAGCTCCTATTTCAGTCAGTGGAGCTCAGGGCTTAGTCTGGGTGCCTGACCATCAGGGTTAAGGGGTCTTCAGTGAAGCATCTGAGGTATCTGCATGGAGCTGGTGGATGTGACCTAAAACCTGCACATCCTGAAGAGACAGACATGTTTCCTCTGAACTTGGGACTGGATGGCATTGAACACTGCAGCAAGTCCACACTCCCTGTCCCCCACCTTCCTCATGGGCAGTGCTGAAAGCTTCAGAAAAAAGCAGTCTTTGGTAAGCAGCTGCTTCATTCTTCCACCTCTGCCGTGCTGAATGGGAGAGGGGAATTTCTCTCTTAACCCACTTAGCAACCAATTTAACATCCTCAAATATAATGCATTGTGGTCCATTGGATGTCCTCCTTGGAGCTGTAGCTGCTGGTCTTGCTTTTATTCTCACATGGAGTGTCTCATCTTTCAATGAAGCTTCCTGTGGTACTTGTCACAATTTCATCTCCAAGGCAGCTCCACAGTGAGCCTCGTGCTAACACTGCAATCCCTGGGATTTGTTATAATGCTGTTATCATAGGGGAAATATGAAACTGGAGTCCAAGTAAATTAGAGGCACAATAGGATCCTGGCCATCGGGGAGGAGTTGTATTCATGTGAGAAGTCAATGGATCAACAGTAACAAATGAGACCAGGTCTCAGAGGCTGACTCGATGCCTCCTGCTCAGCATGTTCTTTTGTTTGTAGTCTTCATCACTAGTCCCCCTACCTGGGAGCATAACTGTGCACAGAGCTAAAGGAAATATTTCACTGGAATTTTCCATTTTAAATTTTGTTTCACTTTTTTATGCCTGAGTAAATTATGTTTTGGTCAACTATTTTGGTTTTCAGAAGAAGGTGCTTTTAACAAAAGCACAATTTTATGTATTGTTACTATTCTCTCCTTCCTGTGCCGTTCTTTGTTGGAGTCCACCTTTACACAATACTTTCTGTATACAAAATTTCACAGATAATTGCTTTAATTTTTGTTCCCATAGAAAGAATGTTTTATGACAGTCTGGAGCAGAACACTGCCTTTTCTGATGACCTCAAATTTCTTATGAGTGACAGTGGAAGAAGTTAAAGAACAATTTGTCTCTGTGTGTGCATCAATTAACACTGCAGAGACATGAGTACTCTGTCTCTCTTTCTGTGCTAGCCTCCTTATACAGGCAAGATCCCTTGCACTGTTTATCCCATCCCCTACTAGTGGCTACCCATCTAGTTTGCTCCTTTTTAGAATAAATTGTCAATTTTTCAGACAAAACAGGCCATACAAGAACTGGAGATAATTTCCTGGTCATGCTTGAGACAGTGTTCTTCTCTTAAAGTCGCAGTAATTTTGGTGGGCCCTTCTTTAGGTGAAGTCCTTTCAAGTATGTGGCGACCTGGGCATACAGTGGTGGTTTGCTGGCATGGTCATTGTCTCAGGGAGTTTGTTCTTGGCAGAGGAAGACGGCATCAGGAATCTCAGTGGTGAACACTTACAGGATAACCTACCGAGAGGAGTATTTGTCTTATCATTAATTAGAAGATGTCTGTGCCTGCAGCAGGGAGGTTGTGTATTACCTGAATTTTTTTCTGCCCCATTTGATTTAGTATTATCCTTGTAAGATATAATCTTTCTTTCAATGCTGCTAAACTCTTGACCTCAATATTTTGTAAAAATGAGTGTCACAGTTTAATTATACATTGTGAAAGGTACGACATTAATTTTTAATCCTTTTCTTTTGGTTAAGAGTGTTTCTTGCTGGCCACAGTGTGCACAAACATTAGAAAATAGTCTCTTGAGCAACTTTTTCTCAAAAGATATGCCAACACTCGTTGCTTGATATCCTCCAAATGTTACCTGTATGTTAATTAGGAAGTGTTCAGACGTGGTAATATTGCAACAAAGACATTTTACCACCTCCCCAAGTAGCTACACTTTGAACCTGCTAAGATTTTTGAAATTGTATCTTTGGCCAACCGTGACTGAAGTGTTAATTGCTCAGACCCTGACTTCCTCAAATCTAGTTAAATTTATTCTTCCTCTAACCTTCCCACAACTGTTGTAATATTTAGTCAGATATTTTAAAAATGTTAGAGAAAAGATAAGAGGATAAACCAAACCAAAAAATAAAATTGACAAATTGGGTTGTCAGTGACACTTTCTATCCTTCACCATCCAAGATCCCTGTGGTTTGTGTCATAAACAAATTTCAGTTGAGTGACAGATTGTTATTTTAGTACTGAAAAATCCTCTCACAATTTGGGAGAGAAAATGCTCTGATAATTCTTATTAAAATCAGTCTACAAATCATCAAGGCCAGAGGCTTTTTTTGATTGCATTTTCACAATAGCCATCTGGACTTCCTCTGGAGATTTGTGCTTGAGCCTGGTCTCTATTTTTTATAGTCACTTCGCAGAAGCACAACCTGTCCAGAAAATCCAAGACCTCAGGTGCAGCTGAGCTAATGAATTACATGCAGTGATGTGCTTTGAGGGGTCTCTTAGGAACTCCTTGTTAAAATTCTACCACAAACCCAGAGGCAGGAGGGATAATATTTCTCCTCTACTGAGGTCCACCAGATTTTTGCTAAATCAGCAGTGCCAGATTTGACTTATTTTTCGTGCTCTTAAAAACCATCTGAAGGAGAAATTGTTTTCCTCTGTAATTACTTGCTCCACTTTCCTCTGTAATTACTTGCTCCACTCTACTGTGGAGCTGCATCTTACCACAGGCACATATAATTTATTTATTTTGTGATAAGTCTGTTATTGACCTGTATCGACAGTGCAGTGCTTGCAGAGCACAAGTGTCCAGAAGTCATTTAGTGATATCAATCGCCTTAGCACTGGAAGCAGTCTCCCAGCCCAGCAATTTCACATTTGCAATAAGAAGATATTAAGTATTTTGGCAAGGGGATAATTAGACAGGAAGTGGCCTCTTTTGTCATTGTAGGACTGATCCTGAGGACCAGTCACATGAAGGAAAAAATTCCCATTGAGTCTAGAAGGCCTGGACAAGGTGCCTGTAGACTCCCTGAAACACATCCATGGAAATGGCTTATCATGGGGTGATGCACTCCATGTCATCCTCATCACAGCAGCTGTGTGTGCATTTTAACCCACCACAAATGCATAGCCACTGGAATTAGGTCAGCCTCAGTGCAGAGGGTTAAACTAGATTAAATTTTACACATTTGCTGCAGGCTGAAAATTCTTGTGCTGGCAGTAGTTGTATATGTGAGATACTATTTTGGCAACAGTGACTTTATGTGAGCCCAGAAAGACCTTCAGAAATCTCTAATGTCTTCCTGAGATGGGGTCTCTCAAGCTGATTAAAGGGGTGTACATCCTAAAGACCAACTGGCCCCCAGTAGAAAGCATCTTGTCATTTTGGAAGTTGGAAGGCTAAAGCTATATTATATTTTTTACTTTAGATTTTCATGCCATGGTTTCAAAGTCAGTTTGAAACTGATTATTCTCTCACTACTGTTTTTTCATTTTTCTCCTCTGTATTTTCAAAAGGTATTTTGTTTTCCAGTCTTTCCTGTTGTCAGCTCTCTCTTTAAGAGTCCTCTGTCCTGTAAGTTCTGACAGACTGAATCCCAGCTTCTGTTACCAAGGATCAGTATAGCCAGTTAGACTGCCTCCAGTGCATAGTGATGACCTGGAAGAACGCATGTGCATACAAGGGATGAAGGTCTCCAATGGCACAAAGATGGCTGAAGGATTAGTCAATAAAATGAGGAAATAACTATGCTCAGAAGGCACTGAATAGAGCACCAGCCAAAGAAAGAGGAGAAGTGCAAGCAGGAAATTGAGCAAGAGAAAAAATATTAGATTAAAACCTGGGGTAAGTAAACAGGATGGAAAGATCAGGGGATTTGGATGCAAACTGGCAAGGCAAGACCCATTCACTGGGAGGAATTCAGAAACCCAAGGGCGTTGCTTGGGCATTTGGGCTGGGAAGAGCCCAAAATCCCAGAACAGGATTGACAGCTTGGGATAGAGGAGGAGGGAGGTGGAGAGACCACAAGCTAGACAACAGGAACAACAATAAGAACATCATGTCCAACACTGTGCTTCCTCTGGAATTAAACACCTCCCTTCTGCTCTGGGACAGAGTTCTGGCACCCATGACCAGAACTGCTGCCTGCACATCGGCAGCTGTGAGTCCTGAGCATGGATGCTGGAACATGCTGTTGGTTAACAAAACAATTTTATCCAAGCAAACCTGAAACCAAATATTTCATTTTCATTTTTGTTCAGTAGAAAAAAATTCTATTTTTTCACGAAGTTGTTATTTTTACCATAAAATGCTTTGATTTTGACAAGAAAATATTTGTTACTAAATAGTTTCAACTGGAAGTTACCACTCTGCTAGGGACCAAATTATTACAAACTTTTATCTGGCAAGTTATGGGTTTGTTAGGTCACAGCTACAAATATATACAGACTTCAAATCTGTATTTTTCTTGAGAATCAAATCCCTTAACATAGTCCTTTCTTGCAGTGTTTCACAATGCATGATTTTCAGGCAGGAGATGAGAGCTAGAATAGCCCTTGCTTGTATGACAGATACCTCTCTTTGAGAATCTAGGTTAACCCAGATTAGGACGGACAACAAAGTACGACGTGTATTACTATAACCTGCATGGTTTTGCATTCCTTGCGTGTCCAAGTGTGTTATCTGTTGAGACACACTAGGACTTTCCCAGTCTCTATAACGATATTACCGGGTTCTTCCCTGTGTTAAATCCATCCTGAGTTAAAGCATATCCAAGATATGGGTGTTACAGTGCGGATACTGTAACATGCGTATCAAACAACAAGGCCAGTGGAAAAGAAATATCTATGGACCGATTCTTGATAGATGTTTCAGAGATGTTTATTTCTCCAGACGCATGGCCAGGGCTCTGCCGAGGAGCTGCTCAATCCCGGGACCCGAGGGTCCTTGCCCGCACAGGGGAACACAAAACAACCAACGGGGAACGAGGCTGAGCAGGGGCAGGGAAATCCCGTGCCTCCCCTCAGGGCCCCTCTCCCAGGACCCCACGGCGGGGGGGGGAGGGCCCCAACATTTCACCCATTTATTTTTAACAAAAAGAGATTTAAACTTAACATTGAAAACAACTGGATAAACATGAGATAACGAGGACAGCTTCAAAACAAAACAAGCCACCCTCCTGAGTCTTTAAATGTCCAAACAGATTCTCTGGAACATCTTAAGGCTGACAGAAGGGAGACAGGACTCTCTGAGCATGTTTTGTGGGGAAACTGAGGCAGGAGAGGGTTTAATTTCTTCCCTCCCCCTTTTCATCACCCCCTTGGCATCGGAGAGGAGTTGTAGGGAAAGGGAATTGTATAGGGAAGCCATGGGGTGAAAAATGGACTAGGAATAAACTGGGGATGGGGTAAACTTAGGAAAGGGTTCATACTGGATATAGGGTAAAAGGGGAACGTAGGTTGTGGGTAGGGAAGCTGCTGGGATGGATATTGTTTATCATTTTGTGCATAACGGCTGCCTTTGACTGGGATACCTCCAGGCCCAGTAACATTTGCTGCTTGTAAACCCTTCTTTCCTTGCACTAGATCAAATTCTACAACTTCCCCATCTCCTACACTTCGCAGGTAATTTTTAGGGTTATTCCTTTCAATGGCAGTTCTATGGATGAATAAATCTTCCCCTGTATCATCTCCTGTTATAAATCCATAGTTGTTTTTTACATTGTACCATTTCACAGTTCCTGTAATTTTCGTTGCTACAACTTCTCCTATCACGTGCTTGCGTGTTTGTCGTGGCTGCTTGTCCCGCGTGGCTGCTGCCTCGCCGATTCCAATGTCGCGGCTGGGCACCTGCGTTGCGGCTGCTCCGCGCCCTCCGAGCGGCGCTGCTCCGGCGCGCGTTTTGGCGAGGTGCAGCTCCGCTCCACCGCCACCGCTGCCACCGCCGCCCGCGCACCGCCCCTCTCACGGGGCTCGCTCCGCCACGCGCTGCGCAGGGCCGGGCGGGCTCCCACCGCGCCTCGCTCCGCTGCCGACACTGCAGCTTGCATCGCTCCACCCGTGTGCGGGAACTGCCTCGCTGCTGCTCGCAGAGGGCTCAGTCCACGTGGCCGAGGCCGCAGGGTCCCTGAGGCACGCTTCCCTTTGCCAAGACACAGCTGACATTGCTCAACAGTCTTGGTAATTAAATAATATTCACGAAAATATACTTCCATCGGCATATATTTTGACTCAGAAATTAACTGTGTCCAAACGGTCTTCCAAAAGGCTTTGGTAAGAATTAAATCCCAAGAAACGTAGAAAAAGTTCTTAAACAACCATACAAGGAAATGTTTCAGTTCCCCTTGAGCTTGAATTAAGCTAAAATTTACAAATCGTTGTTCAAGACTCTTTTCAAGTTTAAGATAAATGTCCATATGCAGCTCTGAGAGCCAAGAGTCTTTCCACGGTTCCTCCATAGTTTAGATATGGAATAGCAAAACAAAAACAAGAAGAGAAATCCAGAGAGTTTACTCACAAATCAGTTGCTTAGGGATCGGGGATCTTTCTGCCCACATTATCCACCGTTTGTTACAGTGGGGATACTGTAACACGCGTATCAAACAAGGCGGCCCATGGAAAAGAAACATATATGGACTGATTCTTGATAGCTGTTTCAGAGATGTTTATTTCTCCAGACGCATGGCCAGGGCTCTGCCAAGGAACTGCTCAATCACAGGACCCAAGGGTCCTTGCCCACGCAGGGGAACACAAAACAACCAACGGGGAACGAGGCTGAGCAGGGGCAGGGAAACCCCGTGCCTCCCCCCCAGGGCCCCTCTCCCAGGACCACATGGCAGGGGGGAGGGCCCCAACAGATGGGGTCAGTAGGTTTTGTATGCTTGACTGGAGAAAATTAATGGCTAAGATGAACACAGGTGAGAGCCTGGATTAAGTGGGCAATGAAGGATGGACATGAGGAACAGACTCATGGATGTCAGGTGTGTTTCAAGAAACCTATATCCCAATTTTCATAACACTAAAGAAACATTTGTTCTAGTTGCATGAGTCTTTGCATTAAACTGTTGCAAATAATCTGCAGGTCTCAGTTATTTTTCGGGTCTGTAGGATAATATTGTGCTGTACAGATTGTGCGGGGGGTCTGTGCACTTTATAGTTCACCCTGTTTCCTGGGCCTTAGTTGCTGCTGGTTTTAATCAGTACCTCCAATTCTTGGCTGTCACACTCTATAAATACTGATTTAAAGCTATGTCATAGCAAATAAAGTAAAAATAACTTGTTTAAGATCATATTTAATCAAACGAAAGAAATTAGCTATAGGTTGGCTATTTTGGACAGGTAATAATATCACTGACTTTTTTTTCCTTTGCTATGGACATTAAAAGAAATGCTATTTTTAAAGACTTTCCTCCAAACTGCTGCATTCATTATTGATTTTCTTTCTACAGTTGTTTAAACATCAATATCTGACCAACCACTTAATGAAAATGCAGTTTACTTGAAGTTATTTTTATCTTACTATTCTTAAGTAATTTAGTTTATATCTCAGTTGCATGGAAAGGTAAGAATTCAGGAAGATTAAAAAAAGCAAATATCTGTGTTCTTGAATGTCTAACCTTGAGCATTAGAATTAATCAAAATGTCTTTTACCTTCCTCTTTCGCTTTCCCTTCTCTATTGATATGAACAACACACACTCAGATGTACTGCAGGATATTTTGAAGTGAACAAATAACAAGTGCTTATTCAAGAAGAGGCAATGTCCAAAGTTCATTCTGCAACAGATAAATGTTACCAAATATATTTTTAAAATGGTTGTTTCCTGCCTTTCCACTGGCTTTGGACTAACATTTTGCATAAATGTTTTGCCGTGTGTTCTTCTGTACAGGAAAGAAATCATTCCTGAAGGGCTTTTCCCTCTGTACCTTGCAGTTACATATTGGCATTTAGACTTACAAGTCCTAATTAGCACAACTGATTTTCCTCTGGGAGTTAATATAAATGATAGCAGAAAGAAAAAGTGCTGCTGCATCTCAGCATTGCAGTCACTCTATCACAGAGCTATCTTAGTAAATCCTTTAATTATGGGCAAGCTGTCAGATTGCTTAATGCTTCCAAGTAGTCAAAAATGCAGAGCATTCAGGATCAAGATGGCTTCTTCCTCCCAGATCACTCCTTGCCCTGGTAGGAGTTACTCCCCAAAGTCATCCCTGTCAGCTCCAGGCATGGTCTGCAATAGCTTGTGGTCTTTTTTATAAAAAAATGTTGAAAGATGCAGTTTAGACTAAACTCTTTGGGTCAATGTAGTGCAATGTGCATACAGAGAGTCCTGGGCACCAGGATTAAGGCAATTAGAAAGATTCCTTGAACACTACTATTTATAGCCATTCACTATAAACTTGGTAGACCACCTCAGCACACTCAAAAGGGAAGAAAGGGGAAGAGAAGGAAGAGACAGATGAATTATTTCTTGAGGAAGAGTGCAACGAGGATGTAAAGCGGAAATATCCTTCTCCCTACAGGACAATATTAAAATGTTCTCAGCAATGAAGAAATTAGTTGATTGCACCAATGTTGAAGAGACACAGAGATTAGCAGCTGTTTTTTTACTTTCCTAAGTAGAGTAGGGTTTTTATCTTCAAAACTGGCCTTACAAGTAGCTGTAGAGAGTCTCCTTGTACCTAGTTAGGAGGTCAGAGTACACTCAACAGAATCAAGCAGTGCATTGCTGCCCCTACACTCTACCTCTGCCCATAGCCTTGGGCTGAATGTAGCAAAGTTGACAAAACCGCCAAGCAGCTGGACAAATGAAAGAAATTCTATTCCTAACAATAAATAATTGATCTGGTTTTCTTCAAGGACAAAGTCTAGGTTAATTCACCCTGTTTACCATTTGGATAATGCCTTCTGTGTAAGATTTCAGAACGACGTGTTTTGAAAGAGAAGAATAACCTTTTGGTTTCAATCTTTTTACATCCATTTGAAAGGTTTCCCACTTCCATATTTCTAGGTGTGCAGATCCACTGAAGGTAGGGATATTACTGATAGGACCCAGAGCGTAGGCAGTTTAAACTGCATTACTGAAGTTGAAAATGGGCAGACTGAGAGCAAACAGTTAGTAACAGTGTTCATACTCTGCCAACCCTAACCCCTTACTGTGTTAGCTGTAGCAAAAATGGCTACTTTATTTAAAACAAAACAAAAAGCAGAGGAAAACAGAAAAAGTGCCAGCTTTAATTTCTGTTACTGGGGAGGAATGTTCCACCAAGGTGAGCACCAGTTTCTGTCCTTTGCCTTAAGCTCTCAGTTTCACCTCTGCTGTCTTGTTTTATTTACAAGTGATTTGCGACACACTTTTATCTCAAAGTATGGTGGAAGGATGCATCCGGGAACTCTGATGAAGAGCAAGATCATTACAAATGGTCTGAAACCACCATTCATATATTTTCCAAAAGGTGCTTCAAGGAACATTAATAAAAGAGGATTGCAAGTGGAGGTTTGAGTACTTGTCTTCTGTATGGAGAAGGATCTGAAGGGTAAGGTTTCAGAAGTGAGCAGTTAAGTGGTTTTAAGAAAGTAGTTAATCATTGGTAAGAGTCTTTAAAATCTCAGTGGGATATTTTAGCACTTGCCAGCTTTTTTTTTTTTTTTTTTTTTTTTTTTGGTGCAACTTTAATTTAGTCTGAAATCAACCTAGTTAAAAGAGCACAAATCCAGGAGTCTGCACCATTATTCCAATAAAGTCAATCTCCTCTGCTGGCATAAGGCAGTTTTAGATATCCCTCTTGAAAATAGTTAAACTTTTTCACAAATGTTATGTGTAAATATCTGGAGAAAACTGTCAGGAAAAGCAGAAGGAACCTTTGTGGATAGTGATGCTGAATTGATTTTTGCTTTTTTCTTTCTTCATAGATCTGAAGAGGGAGATCCCTGGCCACAACAGAGATATTGCCTCTGCTGAGATGACAGAAATTATGGGCAGATCTGATAAAAAAATGTCTGAAGAGACAGATGTAAGCAATTAACTTCTTTTGGAATGCAGATGTGGATGTTTTTCAAATCTTCTTTTTAAATAAATTTTCTCTATATTTTTTGATAATGTTGGGGTTTTAGTTTAGTCTTAGTTTTTTTTCCTGTTAAAGGA